>NC_141539.1:26353947-26510000 GCF_021556685.1 Rattus norvegicus | reverse complement strand
GGCTCCTGGGGCCTGAATCAGGCATACTCCTTATGGTAGTGATCCCTTCATATACTGATTCTAGCAGCACAACAGGATCTGAAGAGAATGAAGGATCCATCTTTTTGGTCTTTTTGCTGCTCTTTCCATTCTGCCTCCTGGGTCTATCCATCCTTGTTTACATTTAGCCTTGCTGGGGCAGGTCTGAGTTTGCACGGAGCACTGTCCTGTATCGATATCCTGCGGTCTCCATGATATGCCTCTTTGCTTGGTCCATGTGTATCTTTGCGGGTTTTTCTTGCTTATACAGGAAGTTCTTGGACGTTGCCAAGCCTGCTGGCAAAGGTGGATGAAGTCAAACAGTATAATATGTTCTGGAAGCCAGAACTGTGGTCAGGAGGAAAAGTCATCAACCTGAGGAGATGGGAGCATCTCCAACAAGGACTGATTATTACAGTTGCTCCTACTCTGCTCCCTTCACTCCACTGCTGGCTTATAACATCTAGGCTCAGAGACTATAGTAAGTTTAAGGAGGCTGGGCATAAAATAGCTACTGTAATATTTATATTATGCAGCATATATGTTCAGGACATATTGATATAGGAACTGGCTTCACTTTTGCAACTATAGGCTATCAGTATTTATTTGGACCAGTTTTTAACGATCAAGGTACATATATATTTTTTCCAAGTGGAGAATGAATTTGTGCACTATTGGAAAAACATTTTGGAACTAACATCAAAGATGATGTGAAAATGTTTTTGAGGGCAGGCACACAATCATCCTCATGTTAAGCAGTCCAGGGAAATTAAATAACCACCAAACGGAGAAGATTAGCTAGGAAGTTTGAGATTTAGTCCCCCAAAGTTGATTCACAAATGAAGAAAAGGAAGTGCTAGCTGCCCTCCATTGACAACTTAGTGTGATGTTGCATGGACATGCTTGTTAAAACATGATTTCCTATTCGACTGAAGGAATAGATTACTTCTCAACTTTATTATCTTGAGTTTAGTCTCAGCCAATAGTTGCTGACAAGCTGGCATGGTCACCTATTGATTCTTCTGAGAGTCGGAGGAGGAATGTAACAAAACCAGCTTATGCAGCCATGAAAGGTTTCTTCACTCTGAAACCGAGCTCAGGATGCCCACAAGATTCAAGAAGAATTGGTTCCACATTGTAGAAACGTTCTGTGATTTCCTGGTGCAAAAGCTTGGCCTAATTTCATCAGGGTTTTTCTCTCCAAGAGGTGAGAGGGAAAAAAAATGGTAAATCTCTCAGAGTGAGAAAAGTAGACCATTCCCCTTCCCTTGACAAATGAAAAACACGCTAGAACATTTTCAACTAAAATCTTACTTAGCAAGATTAAAACTTGCCCCCTTTGCCCCTGCATTATCTGTCCCTTTCTGAAGAAAGCATGATTTACGAGCCCTCTGGATCTTCTTGTGGCATTAATAACATCTTGAGCCAGCCGTTTTATTGGGTGTACACAGAGGGTAATTAGAAACATCTGAAAATCCCATAGTATACCCACAGCACCATGATACTGAGCTAAAAAGAAAAAAAAATAACCATTCAAAATTTGTGTACTTGGTAAATACATGGATTCTTCATTAAACCGACTGCACTTTGTATGATACCATTTTTCAAAGATAAACCAAACTCTCTAGGCTGAAAATATCCCTTCCTTGCAATATTCTCATGGCAGAAATCATGGCCTTATTTGGTAAAAGACCCATGACTCTGCTGCCCATACGGTAATTATTATTTCCCTACTGTCAAACTCCATCATATTATGGACCACTTTCTGCCAGAAGTATTTCTTCTTTTAACCTGGCAGTGCCTTAGGTTTTAGAATTCCAATGGAGCTCATTTAGGGAATTAACTCTTAAAAGCATCCTGCACTAGGGACCAGCAATGTCCAATTTTTTCCTAGCAGTTGATTCTGGAAATCAACTGGGATACAGGACCTTGGGCTTCGGTTCAGCTAGTGTTTGGAATCAGATTTGCTATACTGGTGGCTGAGTTGGAAGCATTTGCATAATGCAGAAATAATGGCAGGCTCTTTTATCCCCGGCTTTCCTTCCTTCAAGACGAAATGATCTGGGGGTAGCTGGTGAATGAATGGCTCCTTTTCTCTTCATTCACAAATAGCAAGACCCTAAGAGAAGTCAAGGTTGAGTCAAGCTGAGAGACTCTGGGCAGGTGAGCCTGGGTCTAAGTCAAAGCCATTCTATCTTTGTGTCCTCTTTGGCTGCACTGTTTGTCCTCTCTGATCTGTGTGAGTGGGAATGCTTATTGATCACTGATGGAATGTACATATTTGGCTGGAGGTTATTCATTACTTATGAAGCTATTGGAAGGAAAAGGGGATTGACCCATGTGGGAGTGTGTACAGACTTCCCTTCCAATTCCTGCCTTCTTTCTCTCTGAATCGTAGCTTCCAACCAAGTTAGACTGTAAAATATCAGGCGTGGTTTTAAGACAGAGACACTCAGTGTGCACTCCATGTGCCCTGCATTAGGATTTCTGGGTTTCTTTTGAGCATATGTATTTTTGTTAACAAGGCTTTGCAATGGTCATTCCTCAAGTACTGTCCACCTACTTTTTAAAATTTGAGTCAGGGTCTCTCACTGGCCTGGAACTCTCCAACTAGGCGAGGCTGGCTAGCCAACAAGTCCCAGAGACCTGTCCATTTCTGCCCCCAACTCCCAATACTAGTGAAGAAGCACACAGCAAAACTGCACTCAACTTTATTTTACGTGGGTTGTAGGGATCAGACTCGGGTCCTGTGCTTCAAGGGACGTGCTTCACTGGTTGAGGTATCATCTCAGCCCCCACGGTGCTTATTTATTGAGTTCCCCAATGCCTTATTTAGCAAGTGCCAGACAACCCTGATTCAGACAGTAAGATGATCTTGCCCTCTATAAAACTCCTGCCTCAGTTGTCTCCCTTAAATCTGAGATTTCTTTACCTTGCCTGATGGCCTTTTGGAACAGTCCCACCAGAATAGTTCCGACTGTGGGGGTCTTGCAAATCGTTGCCACAGAAGATGCTGTGTGGCATGACCTTTCTTGTCCCCTTACTGTTTCAGCATGATTTGGTATGCTTGTATGTCCAGAATTTCTCAGGAGATTTTAAAGTCCAACAACATCCATTAAATGTCATGGGTCATGTGTCAAATGCCCTTATGTGTTTTGATTTTCTGGCTTCCAGCAGAACTTTCTAGTTTCTGCAGTCCAACCAACATTCCCTAACAACAGAATGGCCTCTTGTCCTCAGCTTAGGAGTATAGCCTAGCCCTTCAAATGAAAGTCTAGCTTCCTGTATAATGTTCAGCAAAGGATTATTGCCCTTAGTGAGGTATTCTAATTTGAAAGATGATCCTCTTGGTTTATTAGTCATGAGACAGGTCATTGAAGTTTTCTGGAAGAAGCAGAAAGGGAGATAATTTACAGTGCCATCATTATGTCTCCTCCCCGTACCCTGGGATTACTTCTAAGCACCTCAACAGGGTCCAGAGATGCACTTTGGAGATAGGACAATGTGCACTTGGACAAACCCAATTGGCTGAAATCTGTCACTTAGCAGTTTGTATTTTGAATTAACACAAGAATCCCTGTGTTGAACCTGCAGACTCCAAGTGCTGAGAAAAGAAACTTGCATGTTAAGTGTTGAGCATGGAGTAGTTGAATCAGCAGAGTAGTGTATATGAATATAAGGGTGTATTGTGTTGAACATGGAGCAGGTGAATTAGCAGAAAAGAGAGGAAAACTCTGATTCCTTCCTATTCTCTTGGCCCTTTCTTCTTTCCCTGTACTTTATTCACTGATCTCCAGTGGTTATGGTCACAGTTGATGCTCATGGGTGTTTTTGCTCACCTTATCCCCATACTGTGTGGGAGGAGGAGAAGCTGCTTGTATATAACAGTGGTTCTCATGCTGAGCAGTTTGGACTCCCTTCCTCTTGCTCTTGGGCTAACTCTGTCTTAGGGTTCCAGAGGATTGAAGTCCAAAATGGTGGGGCACAGGCAGGATAGCAGGGACAACTGAGAATTCACATCTAAAGCTGCAAGCAGGAGGAAGAGAGAGTACAAGAAATGACATCAAGGGAGACTTTAGAAGTCTTGAATCCTAATCCCCTCAAATTCCACTTTCTTCAACAATGTCACACATCTTAATCCTACCCAACTAATTTTATTAACTTGAGAATGTATATTCAAACATATAAGACCATTAGGGCTATTTTTGATCAAACCACCACAGACCCCAAGTGTCAAGAGCACCAGAGTTGGGGCTGCTCTAAATAGCTAAAGATGGTTTATTTTTTTTCTTTCAAGACACCTAAGCCTTCATGACACTGTGTTCATGTCAGTGGAAAACTTCCCTCTTTGCCTCAGATAATTGTCTAGGTGAAAGTTCCAAGATTTATGTTATAGATGCATGCTTGTAGGAACAGTGGTAGAGTTCACAGGTTCAACCGTCCTTGGATATGTGTAATCTAGTCAACCACAACTAGACTCCTGAAGGCTTGATTGATGCTCTAAAATTTACATGAAATGATGGTATCAAGGTCAACATGGGGTGCCCAAAGTCAAGATGGGTTGCCCAAGGTCGAGATGGAGATGGGTTTCATAGGCCTTCCCCACTCAGTTTCTTGGTTTTTAATCGCAGGACATTGTTAGGAACTTCAAGAAGGGATAGTGAGAGGAACATTGAGTAGGAGACATAATCTTTACATCTCAGAAGTGAACGTTATGAGAGACACTGGTTTTCAGCACCTGCTGTTGCTACTGTGGACACTCAGTTGTGGAGTGCCTGCATAGTGACATGCTAAAGAAGGGAATGTCAAGCATGTTTATTTGAAAGATAGCATCGTTCCATGTTCAAATAAACCTAGCACCTTGGGGAGGCACACATTTGTTATTTTAAAGCAAGTCTCTTGATATATTTTGCCAAGCTTGAAGGAAAAGAAGAGAGTATTTTTTTTAAAGGTTTGACACTGAAAATTTAAGTCCAATCTTGTTGAAAAAAGAAAAGCCATTCTATGGTCCAAATCCTTGTAGTCTAGCTGGACAGCCCATGTTCTGTGGGCTCACTGTTGGACTGACACAGCTCTGGAGAGCAAGATGAGAGCTTGCCCTCACCTGCTTATGAGTCACGGAGCTGTTCTCCTAGGTTTTGGTCATCTGGCCAAGGGTCTTGGGAATTGCACAATTGTGTCTTTGGTGCTTTTCACTTTTGTGGAGCACCAACTCAGAATTCCACCAACCAGAAAACCACTGTGAGTTATTGTATATCTTCACGAGAACCCAAGCTCATAAATCATATTGCTTGCTTTCTCTTTCTCTCTAGCTATTTCTTTTTCATTTTTAGCAGAGAGGGTCTTATTCTGCAGCCGTCTGACTTCAAACTCATGATTCTCTTGCCTTGGCTTCCTGATGACTGGGATTGTATATATGTACTATTTCATTCTTTTATTCCTTTAATGATAAACAGTCCATTTTTTAAACATATTACCTCTGTTCATCCAGTCATCCGTTGATGAATATTCGGGTCTTTTCCCCTTTCAGCTATTGCAGATAATAGTGCTGTGTGCAGTGGTATGTGTATATCAGACTCCTTTCTTTGAATTTTTGGGTAACGTGTACAAGTTTGAATTTTAGGGTAATATGTACAAGATTTGAGCATCCCCAATCTGAAAAATCCAAAGTCTGAAATGCTCCCAAATCTGAGCTTTTTGAGCATTGATGTGCAGTTCAAAAAGAGTTGATTTGGAAACACTTGAGATTTTGTCATTAGGGATGGCCACAGATGATGTAAACATTCTAAAATAACAACAGGAGAAAAAAACCCAAAACCAACCAACCAAACAAAGACCTCCAAAACTGCGAAGTCTCATACACATCTTAAGCACACAGGTAAGAAGTGTTCCACCTGTAGCTAGAGAGGAATTGCTGATCTATGGGGAGCTCTGAGATTAGCTGCTGCAGAAATAACCAACCTTGGTGGCCATGCTGTTTCTATGGTCCCCTCGGCAGTGCTCCAGCCTGCAGTTTTCCTGAACCCTTGGACAACAATTATTTCCTCTTTCTCTTGTTAATTAGAATGTGATATCTCATGGCTTTGATTTGCATGTCTCTGATGATGGGTGAGATTGAATGTCTTCTAATGTGCTCGTTGGACATCTGTGAGCCTCCTTTGAAGGCATGCCTATGCGGGTCCTTTGCCCAGTTTTGAATTGGTTTGATGTGGTTGATCCTTTTTTTTTTCAAGCTAGAATTTCCATTTTCCAAGCTCAGTACTTAATTGTAGCATCCTGGATGGCTGATACTGATTGAGAATCTTTTAGGAGATCTGCATTCTGGTTTTGGTTTTGGCGCTCTTATTTGGACAGGACCGGTTTGTAAGTCTTCATTGCTTCATCCCTGAAGAGTTGAGGGGGTGGAGACACAGGCTTTGCTGGCAGCCTTCAAAGCCCATTGCTTTGCTGATGCAAAGCCTGTGCCTAGGGAACAGCATAGTGTGTGCATGGAGTTGGCTATTTGAGTATGTTTTATTCTGCACATACCTTTCACTATTTCCAAGTATGCACACTGCATTCCCCTTTGTACTTTTTATTTTCGGCTCTTCTTTCAATGTGAATCAAAGGGTGGTTTTGTACAACTACAGTGATATATCGTATGGCAATGTGTCATCAGCCTGACAGGTTTGATCAGAAAAATCAAGGCCTGGAAACATTGGACGGGCTTACAAATGACTCTATATTTTTCTTACTTAGATTTTCAACTCCAAGTTCTCAGAAGAGTTTGGCCCAGAACAGAATGACTCCATGGTGGCCCGAAGGAAGCACAGCTTGTTTGGAGCAGGATGAAAGGATAGTGTTGGGTTGGGCCAATAGACTGGAGAGGGCTGAGGGTTTTATTTTCTTAGAATTGAAATGTGAATCTGCACTGTGCAGGTCATGCCTGGGACCCTGAGATGAGTAACAACAGCGCACGGATGGTTGACGACTAAAAATTTGAGTCACAGTTATCTAAATCCCCATGGTAGGGTTGAAAATGTCAAAAGCCAATTTTAAAGTTGAGGAAAGCATTTTCAGAGTAATTGAAAGTGTAGCTTTTCCTGATACATCTTTGAGTTCATTTATCTCCTGCCAATTCCCAGGGCTGTCTTTATTTCTCTGGATTAATACTGCTTTGACTTTTTTTTCTTTGCATAAAAATAAAGAAAAGGCCAGACATAGACACATGAGTATTCTTCAAGAGTTAGAAAGCGCTGTTTCCAGCCTTGTGCTGAGACCTCACCCTGCTATGGCTTCCCCAAGATACCAGTAGCTTCAGATTCCTGGAGGACAGGAGAGAGTGGTTGCTGCTACAGATGCCTCTTGGAGGCTCTCTAGTGTCTTTTAAGTTCTCCTCCAAAGCCACAAATGCTGTCAGCAGGCACTCAGCAACCCCAGGAGTCTCCCAGACCTCTGTCTAGATGATGGTGATGATGATGATGATGATGGTGGTGGTGGTGGTGGTGGTGGTGGTGGTGGTGGTGGTGGTGGTGGTGGTGGTGGTGATGGTGGTAATGATATTGATGATGATGATGATGATAGTGATGATGATGATGTGACAAAGTACATTCTGAGTGGCCCAGCTAGTGCTTAACTTGCCATCTTCCTGCCTGAGCCTTCTGAGTGCAGGGATTGTCTTGAATATTTCCCAATTTGAACATACTTCTCTTTTGGGCTGGCCTTGGTTCATATCAAAGTTACAGTTAACTTTATCTAATGACAAGCTTTTTTAAAAAAGAGAAATTGATTTGTCAATCACGGAAAAAATAATGTCTTGAATAAATGACACATAGAATGGACAAAAAAGCGGGATGAACCGTTCAACAATTATAAGTTTTGTTTCCATTTCTGTCCTGTGATCACCCAGCTCTCTTTCTTAGACATAGAAATGGGTCCATTTATATGTATTGGCAGATATATAAGCACAACCTGGGGCTTTCCTACATAGTATTTACTGTCCTGTGCTATGCTTTATTTGCTTACCCATTAATACCCATGGGAATAAATCTGCCTTGCTGTTTTTAAATACTGTATGACAGTCCGTCCCAGCATATATTATAACTTATTTAACCAGATTCAGTTGCTGGACAGTTAGCACAAAGGTTCTCAACATGTGGGTTACAACCCCATTGGGGATTGCATATCAGCTGTCCTGCATAGCAGATATGTACGTTATGATTCATAACAGTAGCAAAATTACAGTTATGACCTAGCAACAAAATAATTTTATGCTTGGGGATCACCACAACATGAGGAACTGTGCCAAAGGGTTGCGGCATTAGGAGGGTTGACTACCGCTGGTCTAGCTAATCCTTCAGACTGTCTAAAGACTCATATCTGTTCACTAATTCTAGATGCCATCAATTGGACAATGCATAGTAACCTAACCCATAATATATCTGTGAAGGTCCCTGGCAATGCATAGGAAGTGTTATTAAACCATAGACTATGCGCTTATCTCTTATTTGTCCAACTATCTACTGCATAGTTGACCACATCTCCAGCTTACTCTTCAGGGGACATTTTGAATCTGGCTACTGGAGTGAGCTAGTGTTTTAATTTACACTTTGCTCATGTATAAGATTGCCCTTTGAGGGGTTTGACACTGAGTCTGCAAGTCTCAGTACTGTTCACATTCAGGCGTAGAATCTGGGGTTTTCAAATCTGTCCTGGGTCTTACAGGATGCTTGACCCAGCCCTGAATCCGTTGAATTACAATCATATATCCCAGGCTGGACGCTGGGTTTGAACTCCTGATAACCCTGTTTCCACCTCCCAAGTACTTACAGGCAGGTGTGTGCCACCACATCTGGCTAAAAGCTTTTGTTCAGCTGTTTTGCCTCTAATCTTAGACATAAACTCCTAGTGGGGAACACAGGAAGACCCTGAAGTTGGAAGAGCGGCATATATGTTTATGACGGAGGAAAAGAAACCCTGGATTAGTAACAGCACCGTGGAGTGTCGTTTGTATGCCCAGTGCCCGATAGCTCAGAAGCCATGTGTTTGGAGGCATTCTATTGCTGAGGTTAAATAGCTGCTTAGCACCATGGAGCAAGCCTGTTTGAAAGGCTGGGTTTGAAGCTCGGGTCTCAGAATATAGAACTATGCTCTGCTGTCCCCACCATGGTGTCTCGTGCTTTCCTCTCTATGCTGAAGTTGCCATGTAGCCCGAGTTGAGAACCCTGGCACTGGGCTCTCATCCATGCTATCAAATGGGAGGAGTGAGTTTTGAGAGGTTTTCATATCTGGAGAGTTTGAAGCTGATTTCCTGAGGGGGCTGCTGCTCTGAGGAAGGATCAGTAGTGCACAAGAGAAGAGTGTCATGGGGACTCTGGCCCAGCTGATGAAATGCATGTTTATTTTCCTGAATCATTACCCAATTAAGGTGAGGATAAGAGCCATTGGGCACCCAGGAGAAGCTGAGGTGACATTACTCAGGAAGACTATATATATATAAAACAGAATACATCTCAGTTATTACATAAGCCTTTGTTTGGCATGAGAGCAAGCATGCAGTGTTGCATAAATGTCATACAGACTGAAGTAGGGAATTTTGAAGGCAAATCCAAATACACGCCCTCACCTAAAGGTAGCTTCCTCAAGCCCTGCAGGGAGGCAGATCGGCATTCCCAACCACAGAAGGTGACCTACTACCCATGGGAGCTGCTGTGGGCCTGGACAGCAAGGACACGAAGTTCTAGATGATTTCTGGGTTAGCCCAGAGGGAGACTTGAGACTTCAGGTGTTCTCTGGAAAGCCAGATGGGCTTAACTTCTCTCCAGCTATATCGTCTGGAGGGGCTTCCAAGAGATCATTGAACAGAATGGGGGAGAGAAAGCATGTCTGATTTGTAGATAGTGTGTTCACCCAAATGCCCTACCTTTTTGTCTGGAGAAATATAAAATCTCTTTCCAGTGATTCATGTGTATTACCCAGAATTCTTGGACTTCCTGGAATCTGAAGTAGAGACTCAGATTTGGAGGCAGTACCTTTAAATATCACAAATAATGAGTTCTTCCCTCCCCACCTTTCCTCTGATGCCAATCTACTACTATAGGTAATAGAGCTAGGCAGCTCTGATGTCAGGAAATACCACCCTTCAAAATGGTAAGAACACAGGGTAGGCCTCTTCTCTACTATGCAATAAGGAAGACCCATTGTTCTTCCAGCACATTGTATGGCGAAACAGGAAGCATATTATCTTTGAGACTGGGCTGTGGTGAAGTGCAAATGTCAGTTGTCTCATGGCCATACAGAGGGGAAATGGGATGGGAATACAGGGGCCTAATGTCCCCAGGCTTGCTTCTGAAAGAGGACAAAGTATCAGCTGGCAAGTGGTGGCTGTGGTCATGACAGCTGCATGCCCTTATCTCTTCTTGGCCCTGCCTAGTTCCTGCTTATGTCAGAGATAAGCGTTTTGCTTGCCACTGTGTCTGACACTTCCTGGATGCTCTGTCACAAATAAGGAGAACTTCGAGTCCTTCAAGCTGAGCATCAGCCCCTCTGAACTTTGGGTGCTTGCTGGGTAGTCGAGGGCTGGCTTTCCAGTCATTTAGCTAAACAGAGAGTTTGAGTGCACAGAAGGTTTAATGCTTTAGAGAGCATCACCAGCTCTAACTCCAAGGAAGAATTTGGCCCCCCAACCCCCAAGATTTATTTAGTTAAATTATGTGTCTCTGTGTATATGTGTACACATATGGGTGTAGTACCTGCCGAAGCCAGAAGACGTCATTGAATTCCCTGGAGCTGAAGTTACAGGTAGATGTCAGCTACTCTATGTAGGTTCTGGGAACTGAACTGGTCTCCTCTGGAAGAACAAGTGTCTTCAGCACTGAGCCATCTCTCCAGACCTTCTTCTGTTTCTTACTTTTTGTCATTTACTTTCTTAATTCAAACTTTTATAAGATAAAAAGCTAAGAATGCTGGGAGATGGCTTATTTGGTAAAATGCTTGCTGTGCACACACAAGAACCTGAGCTAGATCTCCAGTACCAACTGAAAGGCTGGATGTGGTAATGGGCCTCTGTAATCTCAGTACTAGGGACTCTGGACACTGGTGGATACTTGGGGTTCCTGGCCAATCTAACTGAGTTAGCCAACTCCTGGTTCGATGAAAGACACTATTTCAGAAATTAAGGTAGAAACAATTGAGGAAGATACCCAAGGTTGACCTTTGGCCTCCTCATGTACATACATAAGTGAACAAGCACACACACACACACACACACACACACACACACACACACACACACACATACACATACTCACACACACACAACACTCACACACATGCATATGTGCACTCATATACACATACACATACACACATGCACATACACTTACACATACGCAATGCACTCATACACACACACATGCAAACAAACATACATATATACACACTTCTATGAGCACACACACTCGTACACACAAGCACATAAACACACACACACACACACACACACACACACACACACACACACACCCATGACTTATCTGGAATCTTGGTGTCAGAACTCATTTGGGTCACTCTGTCTTTCTGTGTGGCAATCTGGTAACATCAGAGGAGAAATCTTCCCAAAATAAGTTTGGTTCTGAGGTAGGAGAGGAAGAGTCAAGTTGACCATGGACATTGTGTGTGTCCTCCACAAATTTATTAAGCACTCTCCCAGCTGCTTTTCTTCATCCAGAGAAATAAGTAACACTTCAATTGCCTAGAAAACCAAGGCCTGTCACATAGACCACTCAACCCAGAGAGAGAATCCAGCTGCAAAAACCAACTGTTGTGGGCAATTTCCATTTCTGTAGCTGCGGAGAGTAAATTTATGAGGGTCTTGAGGAGGCTTACCCTTTTAATTGTTGGGAGAAGAATACAGAAGAACTTGAGCTTAATGGAATCCAAGTGACTTCGAGTGGGTCATTCATGTGGTTAGGGCAAGGCTGTGTCCAGGGGAACATTTTGATTGATTGTGTCAGCGTCCTTGGGTGGCCCTCCCAAGAGCTTGAAGGCTTGTATAAATTTGATTTTCTCTAGAAGCTTCTAAGCTATTACAGATGAGGCATCACACCCTCTCTGTTTTGTTCCCATAATAATGATCAGTATAATATATTGGGACCACGTAGGGATTAAGAATATGTTGGTCAATTTGCTGTGCAAGTGGACTTTTTCAACTCCGTTGAGATTGAGTAGATATTATAGAAGAGAATCCTGGTAGTTAGGTATGGTTGGGAGCCATCCTTTCTGCTTCCTTATAACTTATTGGTCATTGTGGTTCTCAACTCAAGGATTTACACTGGGTTTTATTTCATGGACTGGTTTTATCAAAGGCTGTCTAGTACCTTATGTTGAGTGTCCATTCGGCCTCAACAAGAGCTGGTAAAGGCTAATCATTCTATTGAGAGGAAAGGGTAGCATCTTCCCTGTAGCTGAAACTCACCTAGTTTCCATCTCTATGGAGATGGGCTCCTTTCCAATCCTTCTTTGCCTTCCCAGAGCCACTGGTATAGTGTGCAGCTTTGGAGACAGCATGGTGGATCTTGAACCTTGACTCTACTGTGTGTTAATGGTGTGCTTTGAGAGGAGTGTTAAATATCTCAGAATCTCAGTTATCTTCTATAACTAGAGGTAAAAAGGTGTCATTCACAGGACTGCAGAAGGAAACCATGAATATGGTGGCTGGAAAACAGTAGGAATCTGAAGTTCTGCACCTCTCCCTTACAAAGAGGTCAAAGAGCCACTTACTTCCTGTTGATCTGGCTGGCTGGGCTCTCCTCCCATGCTGTGAATACATATGGAACATTGTCACGTTGATGAAAGCGTAGCATAGATTGTGGCGGCAAAGCATTTAATAGATACGAGAATGTTTCCATTATTTTTATGCCCTAGGTCTATCGAGGGCAAGCAGTCAATGCATTTTATTAGCAAAGAAAGGAGAAACCGTCAAGAAGTTTATATTGACCATATTATATAACCTTCATTTTAGACTAAACAGTCACATGATAGTTTTTATTGACAATTAGTCTAAGAAACTGTGAATCATTTGGTTGTGACTAAGAGCTCCCCGGGTTATTCTAGACAGCACTCACTCGGCTTTTTATTCATCCCTGTGGTGGCTTTTGAATTGCTTCCTTCGAGTGGGCCTGGGTTGATTTGCTGAGAGCGAGCATACTTGCTAGCAATCTTTGATAATTTTGCAGGGGCCTGAGAAACACAGCCCCTCCAGAGCTTAATCAATAGACTTACCATTTGCAATACAGTGACAAGCACTTACAAATAACTTCTGCCTTTTGTCTGGCTCACAAGAGAATATTTGGTGGAAATATTGTTCTGCCTCCTATTAACAAGTTGGGGCTTGTTGAAGAGATTTACATTTGCTCATAAATGCATCCATGGAATTATACATCAGTGAATGGGTGTAAAGATGGTGGTCAAAAACCACCTCAAAAAAATTAAAAATCAGTTCTTAATGATTAATTTTTTTTCACTTGAGGAAATCTGTGGATTTCGAGATCGTATATCTCATAATTACTTGGAAATTTCTATCAATCTCTGGTTTTACCATTTTCCATAGAAGTTTGGGTTATGAAACCCAGAAATTTCCATACTCTGAGCAATTTTATGCTAATGATTAAAGCAGGAATTTTCTCCTTGTCCTTCCCTCAAATTTAAGCCGTCCGAACATGGACTTTGGTGGTAACATGCGAACACTTGACCAGTGAGACTCACTGTCTTTCATTTGCTTGGGTGTTGATTGATTGGTCTGCTGGCAGTGGGAAAGTGCATCACAAACCACTCATAAAGATTATGGATAAGCCCTGGGTTTCTTCCACATCATAGCCATTCTCCTCCCATTGGTGAGAGAAGCATTATATTCAAGAATGGGGGCTAATCTAATTACCTTGCTATTTCCTTTACTCTTTTTGAAAATGGGAATGAGCAATGCCAGCCAGTAATTAAATGTTGTATGAGGGGTTCAGACGAGATCTGCCACCTTCCATTAGGAACTACTGTCATTGGCCCCGTGGCTAATATGGAGTGTTGAGTATACGCTCCTCTGGACCTGAGGAATAGGAAGTGTCAAGAGATTTTATATTGGATATAACCGTGTCAGTACATGAACAGGATGTAGAGAATACAGATGCTCTTAAGGTAATCTGGGTGCAGTCGTAGATGTGTAGACACAGACCTGAGACTTGGGAATAAAGACTTCAGGGAAAATTGTTATACACATGGCAATGTATCAGAAGCTACCCCAAAGGCCACAAGGATGCTGTCTGAAACTGCCACTTACTGCATTGATAGTCTTCTTAGTTTAGTGTTGGTTGGGATAAAAATAACATAAGAATCTATGTTGTCAACAGTACTCCTTCCTGGTCCTCATGTAAACCTCAAGAGTGTTTATCTTTGGGTCTCCTAACCTCTGTGGCAGGGCTGCAAAGTTGACACCACTGCTTTTCAAACCATTGACATTTCTTTGCCCTCCCCCGCCACATGTCCATGTTCCATAAGATGTCCCTTGTGGATTAGTTACTCTGTGTTGATGAACTATGGGCATCCTTGAGTTATGCATACAGTTTCAGTTTAGTCATTTTGTTACAGACTTGTGAGTGTGCTTGGAGGTACATGAAAGCCCGCACTGAGCAGAAGACTCTTCTTAAAGGAGGGTCATAGAATGTGAGAGGTGGGGCAAAACTGGGAAGGAGAGATTTTTTTAAAGAAACTAGCCAGGAAGCTTTCAAGGACATTGGCATAGACCAGTGATTCTCAACCTTCCTGATGCTGTGACCTCATTTAGTTAATGACCTCATGCTGTAGTGACCCCCAACCATAAAATTATTTTTGTTGCTATCTCATAACTGTAATTGTGCCACTGTTATGAATCATAATGTAAATATCTGATATGTGAACCCCTCAAAGGGGTCACGGCTCACAGGTTGAAAATTACTGGTGTAGACTCTTGACCAAGAGTGCAGAATCCTAAGAAGTTCAGACTTATGGTCTGGGACAGGTCCAAATGGAGAGAACTGGCTGGGAGGTAGTTGAAGGGGTCTTGTCAGGAAGGTGACAACGGGTGAAAAACACACTGTTCTATGAATGGAGTCCTTCATTCTTACTACAGACCTCCCAAGGCATAAGCTCTGATCCCAAAGCTATTGAGAAGACAAGATATGTTTCTCTCTTTTAGGTGAGAGCCATGGAAAACATGGGTAGGTGAATGTATTTTGAATGTACATGCCATAAAGTCTAGGTTGGGAACAGTGCGAAGAGATTTCATTGGAATCTATTTGGGGTAAGAATTGGAATTCTGTTGGGGTAAGGAAAGTGGTAGGGCATTTTCCTAGGAAGCTGTTGTGTCCACAGAGGCCAGGGCAGTATAGTTGAACAAAGGCATTAGAGTGATGGGGCAGAACTAAGGCAAGACACTGAAGAGAACAGCAGTGGAAGTTGGTCATGTTGATTTCTGGCACTGAGACAGGGAAGAACCCTAAGGTTTATAGTTCATAAGGAGTGTTTTTTAAAAATATGATGTAAAATTTTAACACTGGGAAGGAAGTCATGCATCTTAAGTCTATCATTTTACCAGAACCTAAATTCCAGAGAACCCATTGAGACAGCTCAAGGCCACTCAGCTCAACCTACGGCTAGAGCTGATACCTCTCGGCTTCTGGAACAGGAGCTGATACTTCTCGGTGGTCTGGAACTGTACTTTTAAATTTACAGTTAAAAAAAAAAGAAAAGTAAGGGTGATTTTATTATGCTGGAGATGTTGGCTATTCGTATTTTTAAGCAGCTGGGATATCCTTCTTGATGAAAGTAATGGACCAGAAAACAGGAGTCATGTGAAAGTTCTGTTCACGTATATTAGCCCCATGCAGGGAAGTGCTAGGATGTGAAATTGAACCAGTAAAAGAGTTTCAACCCAGAAGGCTCAGTTCAATCCCTAGTACCACATAAAACAAGTTACCTATGAATTGTAACACCTAGAAGCTGGACTCGGGAGAATCTGAATGAGCTCAAGGTTATTCATGGCTATACAGTGAGGTCCAAGTCTAGCCTTGGATGCTTTGGAACCTGCCTCAAGAAAAGACAAAAGGGTGAAGTAGACTTCCTAAACTTCTTGCTTTGAATTGAGCCTTGGAAAAGGAAACCGTGTAACCTGGGCCATCTTTCTTACTTTGTTTTCTTACCTACTAATTCACTTTAGGAATTACCTCTGCCACAGGAGACTCTAAAAGTAGACAGGAGTATGAGTTTTGATTTTTTTCTTATTTGGGTCAGATCTTCTATAATTCTACTGAAGTAAAATTATTAGTTATAAATTTTAACTTCAAGTTGCCAACTTGGTAAGTTTTTTTAATTTATATGAATTGTATATACATTTTAATTCTAAAAATATCCTTATATAGTTGATGTAACTTCAGAATTTAGCCATAAAAGGAAAGGAGAATGAAACAAAAGTAATATTAGAGGAGGGTTCTGGAATTTTCCCTCATACACCCAAGTAGTTTCTCTGACAATTCTTTTTTATGTGTTTATTTAGGAATGTTGCCAAAGTATTTGGAAAATTTTCTAGTCCTGATTAATGATAGTAGTTTTAATTGACTTCCCTTCTGTGTTTCTGATTGTTATCCTGTGCAAAATCTTGCCGTCTGGTGATTGTTTCATTGTGGTGCCTGAGTATTCGAATCTACATAGGGAAGGCAGAAGTCAGTTGGTCTAGTCTGAGCTGCATTGCAGGAGAGTTAATTGGAAACACACTTTCCCGCCAATACTGAGGATTAGAAGGGATCATCCTCTGGAAGTCAGTCTTGATGCATATTGACTTGACTTAGTGGAATGTTCGAAGCTCAGGAGAGATCTGTGAAGCCCTGAACTTGACGTCTACAGCTGAATGGAAGCAGACCTCTGGGTTCATTTCATCAGACAGGTATAAACCACTTGGCCTTTGGATATTTCACATTTGACTCTGGAAGATTCTGTGGTGTGATTTTAAGCAGTGCATAGCAGAAGATTTAAAACTACCACCACATAACTAACTTTCCAAACTAGCCAAAGCCTGCCACTCCATTAAAAATATGCAGACTGAGTATCACTCCTAGCTAACAGGACTCCCAAGTTCACATACACTGCCTTTAAAATCTGAGGCTTTTAACAAGCTTTTAAGTAGCTTTTTGCTACTGACCTAAAATTGCACAACCAAATTAAATGTTAACTAAACTGACCAATGTTTGTTCAAAGAGAGAGAGAGAGAGAGAGAGAGAGAGAGAGAGAGAGAGAGAGAGAGAAGTTCTTATTAAAAGTAAGGCGAATGACTTGGGAAAACTCAGTAAAAGTGAACCACTAATACAAGTAAGCTGCTGATTCAGGGCTGCGAGAGACAAAGTGGAGGCCTTCGTAAATGATAGCATCTGCAGTTTTCCATTCAGAAGGTTTTCCGATGAAAAAAAAAGCATGTATAGCAAAACCCTCATTTATCCACTTGTGAGACATCTACCATGTACGAAGCATTTTGCTACCTCTAGCGATAAGCCCCAGCAAGTGTCTAGTCCCAGAGACCGTCTCTTATGCTCTTGGCATCAGGATCATTTGGAGGAGAATGACATCTCCTCAGATAGTTAGACTGTGGACTCTGGGAATTGCAGACAACTCCATGATGATCTAGGACTATGGTAAATGCCAGCTCTGCCCTGACAGTCAAAAAAGACCAAAAAAGCCCATGCTTTATTGAGGATGCTGATGTAGAGGATTAGGTTAAAGAGAAAGTGGAAAGAGCATGTCTAGCATCCTATGTGTGTGGCTCAGGAGAAAAGTGTAGGATTACTAGGATTAAACAGAACATGGTAGGAGCAGCAGGAAATAAAAATGGGCAGGAAGAACTTGATTAGGATGGGCACTTCTGCCATGAGGCGGGGGCAACAGCTCTTCTGGTGGTGGTTGGAGAGAATGTTAAATAAACAAGGAAATGGGTGTGCTTGGTGGTGTTTCATACAGATGCCTGTATCTTAGGATTGAGCCGATTAGGAACCATTTGGGAACTCCTTCACTGTCATGAGTTGGCTGTGTCTCTAGATCCTCTTTCAGCCCGCTGGACATTTTCATCAATCTTTGTGCTTAGTTACTACATAGACGGGTGCCAGGAAAGAGGATGCTAAGTTTTAACTGTGAAATTGACACGGTCTGGTGTCACTGGAGAAGACCTTCTTGATGACGGATTATCTAGATCCTGTTGGCAGTATGGGGACTGTTTAGATGGTATTGATTGATAAGGGAAGGTCTGGCCCACTGTGGGTGGCACCATTTTCTGGACTGGGGTTCTGGACCGTGTAAGAGTAGAAAAGATTAACTGGACAGTAGCCTGCGTTCATTTGTTCATCTCCGTGTTTGACTGTGGATATTGCTCCCTTGACTTCCCGGCACGGAGGGATTTGACTTGGAATTATAAGCCAAAGAAATCCCTTCTCACTTCAAGGGAGCAATGAAATGAAACCAGGACAATAAACAACCAGGATTTTAATGTTCTTTCAATCCAACAGACTGAGGAAAATGCAACCGATGATGTAGTCCTGAAAATTGTTAATGTTTTATATTTATGAACAGCCCTTCTTTTTTACCTGTGACTTGAATTTCTTTTGTGAAGACATACATGTTATTTATTTAAGTTTTACTATTTTATATATGTAGGCTTTTTGCCTGCATGTATGTCTGTGCACCATAGGCATACAGTACCCTCAGAGGCCAGACGAGGGAGTTGGATCCCTAGGAACTGGAGTTACAGATGGTTGTGAGCTACCATATTGGTGTTGGGAATCAAATCCAGATCCTCTGGAAGAGCAGCCTGTGCTCTTAACCACTGAGCCATCTCTCTAGCTCTAAAACTGTTCATTACTAATTGAAGTTGTAGCCAATATCTAAATAATAACAAAAGAGACTTCTCGTTTGATTTTTCAGCCCATTTTGCTTCTGAAAAGTGTAGACAGCCTCTAGCTAGCCCTTGGTCTGTACGGTATAATCAAAGCTGTGGAAAGAAAGGGCGGAGGAGGAAAATGTCTCCAGTGTGGCAGACAGTGAAGTGGGGGCCTGGGAAAGTAACAGGCCATGCAGGGTGGGAAGAGAGAACTGCAGACAGCCATGCCGAGTTTTGTTTATAGTAGTGGTTCCCAAACATTGTCCACCCAGAATTTATTCCTTTTGGCTTTCAGAGTGAATTTTATAGACCCCATTTCGTTTTACGACCCAGTGTGTTTCTCCTTTCATGTCCCTTGGGGAATGCTGCTCTGCTCTTGTATTCGTCTGAGTAGGTCTCTGTGATTTTTTTTAAAATTCTGCATTTTTTTCCCTCGGGTTGCCCATTCCTGACTTCACCTGGAGCTGCCAAGTTTTCTCTTTTCTACTCTGTTATGTTTTCATCTGTCCTTGGAAGCTTTCTATCCAAGGCCCTTATCTTTAAAACATGAGAGAGGAAGTTTTATTTAATAACCAATATCATGATAGTTAGAGGACGGTTTGCAGCAGAAATAGTTATAGTCCATATATATATGGACTATAACATATATATACATATGTATATGTATATATATACAGGATAAAGCCTTTAGATGGAATAAGTTAAATAAATTAAACAAGAAAGATGAAAAATTAGTGTTAGGATGAAGTAGATGACATCAGGTGCTTAGAGGAGTGGAGGAGTGATAGGTTTTTAAGGATTAAACAATAAGATGTAGAAAAAAAAAAGCACATATAACGTTATTTGTGTAAAAACAACAAATAAAGTAAAATTGTGTGCCAAAGTACACCAAAATGAACTAGACTGAGAAGGATATTTTTATCAATAGAATAAATAAAATCTTAATTACTTCTATCCATGCAAACCATTGTGGAAATAATCTCAGAGAAGACAACCATGCTAAGCAGACTGGATGAGGCCTGGCTTTCCTAAGAGTTCACCTGTGGTCCTAGTACTCAGGAGGCAGAAGCAGGTGGGTGGAGAGGTCAAAGCCATTTCTGGCATGTAGTGAGAAATGTCTCAATATTTCTTGTCCTTTGAGCTAAATGTGAATTCTATTTGAAAATGCACTGCTGTTGATGCTATTGGTACCCCCTTTGTGGAGCTCACCAACTGATTCCCCAACAATTTCATAGCCCTACAGTAGATTCCCAAAAGGCTGGTGGATGGAACTGTGGGCTACATGTTATGTGGTTCAGCTAGTCGTAGGTTCTGTATATTCTTTCCTTGCCAGTGTGCTGCCTTGGTTTCCCCATTTCCTGTATTTCCACCGCACCTTCCATAATAGCCATGAAGTCAATGATAATAGCTTATCTTGGCAGACTGTCTGGTGGGCTGAGTTATACATACTTTCAATAGGTATCAATCCATTCAAGCCGTGTGACAGCTATATGAACTGCATACGACTATTATTGCTTTACAGGTGAATACATGGGACAGACAAGTGTTAAACCACATGCTTAAGATCCGGTCATTATTAAGGATTCAACCTCTGGGAAGAGGTCTGGTTCCAGGCTCACGTGTGTACTCTGTGTTCTCTCCAGTGCTGAGGCAGTTATATTACACTAACAGAGTCCTGACTGTTTGCTTGTTCCCTGTGTCACTTAGGGTATACTAGGCAACTCACAAACATTATTTGAGTGCACGAAGTTATAATTCCTAAGAATAAGATATTCTTGAGGATGCTCCCTGAAACTTTCTCTGTAATAGTTAAAAAGAAAATGCATGTATACTAAACAAGTAATAAAGGAACAGTTATATAACCTATATTTTGTCTGCTTGGACTCTTATATAGCTGCTAAAATACAGATTCTCAAGAATGTGTAGAAATATGTAACAATGACCAGTATAAAGAATATATAGTATGTATATGTAGTGATGAATAGGTAGTGATGCAAACACACACTGTATGCATTATCACCCTCGCTTGCACGTCTCTCTAATTGATACTAGGTTGTGAGTTATGGATGCTATAGTGAAAATTGTCCAAACAAATTATGCCTTAGCCCTTCCTTAGCTTCGGCCCCTCTACACAGCCTGAAAGTATTCTGAGGTTCCTAATGGCTGTTCCTCATCTTCTAGTGAGTGCTGGTGAACCATATTCACACATGCACCCACCCAGATCTTCTGCTTAGACTTTCCCAGGTCCAACGTTTCCCCCAAAGAAGTCCTTCCCCAGAACACTGCGTGTGTCCCTCTTGAGTCTCTCATGCTCCATGAAGTGCCGGGGGTGAGTATTTGGCGAAAGTTGTTCTTCATGCCTGTCTGGCTTTTTGACTTTGGGGCCCCAGAGCAGCTCAGCTCCTTAGAATATCTTGAAGATGGAAGACAGTAAGTGCCAGAGGGCTGAGAGCTTTGTCTACTTCTGTCTGCTGACTTTGCCAAGTGTTAGAACACTGTTTGACTCATGGTAGACAGACAATAAACATTCATTAAGTGAAAAACCTTGTGGGGTTTCTAGCTTTCCTGTCTCACTTCAGCAGAACTCAAGGGGACGGCAAGGGACCAATAATACACAAAGGTGCCTTCTGTAGCCATGGCAATGGTGCCTGCCCACTTTACAGCAAGGGATTCATTCCTCGCTACGTTGTTCTTGACTCTCACTATTGTGCTTCAGTGGAAACCAGGCACTATAAGGGCTCACTTGAAAAAATGTTTGTTCTTCCTAGTGCGTGCGGATACCTCAGTGCATTTTCTGGTGCTGTAACTGAATATTGTACTTGGGGTAGTTTAAAAAGAAAATAGATTTGTTTAGTTCTTGGTTTTGGAAGGCGAAGAGCATGACATTGCTTCTGGTTGGCTTCTGGTGAGGGCTTTCTTTCTTGTGGCGACTTGCTGTGGTCCTGAGGCAGCACAGAGCTTGCTAACTTAGAACTCTCTTTCTCTTTTATAAAGCCACTAAAAGAGTCCTGACCCTCACATCCTCCTGATGTCCTCTAACCTTAGTTGTCTCCTATTGAGTGACAGATTTTTCCTGGGAAAAAGCACTCATGTATGCACGTATGGACACACTCACCTATGAATCGACATAACTATGCATCCCCCAGAGGGAACCCATGGCAGACCAAAAGAGCAATTACACCAAAGTCCAACTTGGTGAACCAATGAGTTCTAGTTCAGATCACTGACATGAGTATTAGGGGTTACTTAAGGAGCAGGGGTGACTCAGGAAAAGTAACCACATCACTAAAGACCCCAGCCTGGGTGACAACTCCTAAAAGCAACAGCCTTGGCCTTCTGCACAGTTCAGAGGCAGCTCACCAGGCCAGAAATGCTGTCCATGCAGCTCTACCGGTCAGAATCCCTTCCCCAGTTACTGTTAACTCCTTCTATGAAGCCGGGAAGAGGATTCTGAGATGTATCCAGCAATATTTTGTTTTCCATCCCAAATTGCAAGGACCCCACCCCCCGCCTTCCCTGTGGAGGGAGCCTTTTATCCTGTAGAAACTGCCCAACATCTCTCAAGGACCCATCTCTAAACACCTCTAACATCACTTGGGAGATTAAATTTTGGTATGAGTTTTGGAGAGAACAAAGCTCCAGACATAGCAGCTAGTAAGAGAGGACCATTAAGAGGCACAGCTACATACAAAATGCATTTTTTTTTCACTTAGCACCCCAAGAGAGTCTTAATGAGAATGCTTATTGGTATTTGCTAATTAGCGTTTGCCAATCAGTATTTTCTTGGTTCCTATGTGCCAGGAAGCATTGTGACGTCTCCCCTGCACGTTCAAGTGACAATGTGGGAAACAGGGGCCACATACTCAGAGTAGGAGGCAGGTTGATAAATGATGCAGAAATGATATTAGACACCTCGCCCACAGCTGCAGCTGCCTCCAGAGTCTTTTATGATGTAACATCTTCCTCTCTTCTCTGATGAATATTTTTGTTTTCTGGGTCCATATGTATCCCCAAATTTAAGATCTACAGGGATTTGCCTTGACGTTGATATCAAAGGGTTTTACTGCAATGCTGGGCCATTAAGTTAGGTATGTTTGTTGAGATTTTTGACTCTGAAAGTATTTAAATATTCTAAATCTAGGTTCATCTCAACTGCTTTCCTGAGCCTCAGGAATAATAAATCTCAAGAAGAGCTCTTTATTTGCAAAGATCTGCAAACTTCATTTGTTTGGAGATCACAGTGGCAAACAGATTTTAAAAGGGTTGAAGCTTCTCCTTAATATTACTGTAGATATCCTTGGCTGAGTGGTGTTCCTGGGTTTCTGAGAAAGCTGTTTGCAAATATCTTACAGAAAATGCCAGGCTGCTGTGACGGAATGGCAACATACCCCTTTGGATAGGTACAGCCTTACCCTGCTAAGTTGGCCTGCAAAGGCAAGGTCCAAGAGTGCCTTTCTGAAATCTCTCACTCATTAGGGGGCAGGTTGTCCTTGTTTTTTCAGTTTGATATACGCATGTCCTTCCTCTAAGGAGTGAAACGTGGGCTCCAGTCAGCATTCACCACTTAACAGATGAGATTCAGCCCCTTGTAATGGGATAGCATTTAGAAGGATGTACAGTGTCCCCGTGTCAGATTCGATGAGATAGAGACATTTGTATCTTGCTTCATTTACTGATCTGGTTGGAGTTCTGAGAACCAGAATTTCAAGAATGAGGACGACTGTGACATCACACCACCTGGCATCCCATTTTGCAGATGGAGACATGACAATCCTTGAGGAGAGATCATTTGCCTTGGTCTGTTAAGACTGTTGACAAGGGATGTCCCTAGCCTAGGGTATCTGGGATCCAAGGTGCTTACCGTCTTATACAGTTTGCCAGTATGACTACAAATAAGGATTTGAAAAAAAAAGACTTGAGATTTGGAACGTAGTAGGCGCCACCACTGTGGCACTATCTGGAATGAAGACTGTGAAGTAGAATTTGAGGTTCAGATTCATCACCGAGTTCCTCAGGGTATGCAAAACATAAACTCAGATGAAGTGAGAGATCTCGCAGTGCTGGCGAGGTTGATGATAAATGAAGAGAGAATCATAAATAAAGTTGAGGTGATGGATGGTCCCTTCCCAAACTGGGAGCTTTGGTGTGTAGGATGGCACTTCCTGTCTTCTGAGTAGAAACAGAACGCAGCACAGAAGCCTTGAGTAATGCCCACCAGCATGAAAAATGAGCAGTATTGATGGAATTCTTGTTTGTACTCATTGATATTTTGTTCTTGTTAAAGTCCATATTCACCTTACCCTGGGTGCAGGGTCCTCTCCGTCTGGGTATCTGATTGGTGGAGAGGGAATGAAAGTGGCCACCTGAGGTGTGAAAGGGGATAAATAAAAAATGTGCTCTGTGAACTGCACCAATGATGTAAATCCATCTTTAATGTTTAATGTGGGTGCTGTGGGTGGGATGCTGTGGGTGGAGGTGCTGCAAATGAGTCTATAGAAGAACCTTACGTTGCTGATCTCTTCCTCTCACAATTTTGCAGGCAGAACAGCATGACTTGAGCCTCCAGTATGACTTTACTTGCTGTAAAAAGTTACCTCTCTGCTTAGAGTTTTAAGCCAACTGATTACAATACATATCTGTGAAGTTCCTTAGTCCTTGTAAAGTGCAAAATAGTTTTTTAAATCTCTAAACAATGAAATTATGTCTGTATTTTCACATCTGGTGTGTAGTAAATGCTTCTGTGCTCTACAAAAGGAAGGTGCATGTGGTACAGGCTTGACATCCATTGCTGTGTTTTCCTTTGTCTGAGAATCTCTTTGGAACTGTCTTCTCCCTTTATCATGTCCTATGGAATATATTAACATCCTATTTCATGTAATGAACCTGTCCCCCTGCCTTTAGAATGATTATATGGTTGATGGGCTTTAAATTTCCGGAAATTTAACTTAACTCTCCTGCCCAAAGTATTTATTTAGACGTTTGAGGAAAGGAGCTGGGGAGATGGCAAGTCAGAAAAGTACTTGTCATGTAAGCACAAGGACTTAAGTTTGATCCCCAAACCATGTAAAAAAAAAGTGGGGTGGGGGTGTGCCCTTGTAACTCCAGCATCAAAGAGGCAGACATGGGCTGTTCCCTGTGTCTTTTCAGCCAACCAGATTAGCCTACTTGATGAGTGAGTTCCAGGCCAGTGAAAGACTATAAGAAAATAAAATAAAAAGTAAAATAAAATAAAGTGGATGGTGCCCAAGGATTAATAACACTTAAGGATATCCTCTGGCCACTATATACACGGGATCTGTACACACACACACACACACACACACACACACATATATATATAAAATGAGGCTCAGGGGCTCAAGGCCAAGCCCCATTATGCATGGGATGTGGGCACAGGACCCCCAGCCTCCTCTAGCTTACTTAATCTTGTTCGTGATTTTCCTTGGTTTGGTCTCCTATGGCTTTCTTTCCTCTGGTGCTCAGTTTTAATTTATAGTTTAATTTATAGTTTACTTCTGCTTGTACAGTTTGCCTCACATCCTTGATGACAGAAGCCCTTGTCTCTCTCTTCAGCAGACTTTGGCATTTCCTCTTTTTCTACCTCCTCCCGGGCTCAGGACTTTTCTAAGCGCTCCCACCACAAGACTTCAGCTCATGCTATTGGCCTGTAAACACTCCGTGAGGGACTTTTCATGATACTGGATTCTTTTTTTTTTATTTAGCTTTCCTTTCACCTCCTTGGACAGGCTGGGCCAGATCACCCCCTCTCCTATTTTCTTTAGATGGAGTGTCTTAGTCAGTAGAAGCAGGCAGATAATTAAGAGCTCCGAGTAGGCAATTTTCAAGCAAACTGTGGCTCTATGTTCCAGCAGGATAAGCCAGTTGCACACTACTGTCCTTGATCATCTATAGGAGGAGGCCTCCTCAGGGCCTCTGTTCTGAATTCAGATGAAGGCAACCATCAAGGCATGCCCTCGACTCTCAGCTCCATTAGTTCTTCTGACCGTGAAGCGTACTAACTTAAATGGGAAACACATTGGTGTCTTGTTTAGTTTCTTAGGATCCATAGGTAGCCCAAAAAAGAAAAGGAGAGAGAGGAGGGGGGGAGGGAGGAGGGGAGGGAGGAAGAGAGAGAGAGAGATTGATTGTGTGCGTTTGTAGTGTTGGGAAAGTAATTCCGGGCATTGCCATTGCTACCCACGTGTTCTCCCATGGAGCTACATCCATAACTGGGTTGTCAATCCTTATATAACATAGTTATTATCTAAAGTCTCTACATAGCTACAGTATCAATCCACTTTTTTGACTAAAACAGAGAAGAAATCAGGTTATAAAACTTTTGCTTTCTAAAAATGTTGATGCCTTTGGGGCATTTAGAGAGGATATGGAGAAACAAGCTGAGGTCCTCCAAGAGAACGTTATTCTTCCAATCAGAGATCAGTGGGGAAGCTGAAGTAGTTGAAGTAGGTCTTCCCCAGTGCTGTGCATGTACATGGTCTGTGCTCGGTAGGCGTAGGCCTTCCTCAGACAGAGGGTTTTCTCTGTCCCACCTTTGGCACCAGAAGAAATTGTCTGCTGCCTCAGAAAGTCCCGGGCAGGCCTAGTTTTCAGAATTGGCTGCAGGGTGGCTCAGAATACTGTGAGAGCACCTTTTAGGAATGAACAGCTAAAGCATTTTTATAGTCAACTGGGATAACTGGAAAGAGAGAGCCTATTATTATGGCCCTGAGTTTTAGAACATGCCTCCTTCATATTTGAACCCAAACCCTTAGTAATTATTATTTAAATCAGGTTCCAATTTGCAATGTAGAATGTGAAAATTCTGTCCTCCCAAGTTTCTGAGTACCGAGACTCGTTTTCCAGGGCACAGTAACTGATGGAATGCATCTGAAACACTTGATATGTTTAAAACCTCTGACTTGTTCTTGCAAGCAGGATCCTTTGGCTCCTTTTGGCCTTTTATAGTAGCATCATGAGATACTTTGAGACGTTGTCATGAAGTTACACTTTCTGGAATAACAGGATGATGGTCCACACAATTCCTGTTATTGCAAAAGTTCTCTGGTGACTGTATGATGCAATGCGGTGAATTACGTACGGCAGTGACCAGCAAAATATCACTCCGACAAGGTTATGGCACCCCTCAAGGCAGTGTTCTATGTTATACCTCCTAGTTAGATTTTCCAAAATATATGGGCCGTAACCAGAGTTACAGCCAGCATACCAGCATACCGGCATACCACAGGCTTCTCAAGCTAACCTGCAGGATAACTCATTCCTGTTTCTCTTTGTGTCCTGAGGAGGCTTTCTAGAACACTGGTGATATAGATAACAGATCTCGCCATGATGCTTAGAGAATGATATGAACGTTGAAACAGAAAAACTATTCATAGCTAAATCCTATGGTCTGTACCTTGGTTTTAGTAATATATAAAAGGTGATGTCAGTGTGACAGGATTGCAAACAGCTCAATCTGGAGTTGCTGAAGGGGCTTTCCATGCTGTCACTGAGACTTTAGAAAGCAATGAAACAAGAGAATAGATATCTTGTTCCTCATTCCTGAGTGGTTATAAATAGTGACCTTTCAGTGATTAAAACAAGCCAGGCAGAAGCCATTTCCCCAATGACCCGGGACATAAGGTCATTGAGGTTCATGGATGACTGTTCTATTCTCTTAGACTAGCACAGATATAGGACGATTGTAGGGAAGTCATCTCTGTTGCAAAAGGACTTAGAGGATCGAAGCCCATGTCAGGCTTCAGAGTCTAATAGCATTACTAGAAATATCTAGTAAAAATCAACTGGCTAATTTTTTTTAAAAAAAAGATGGTTATTTCTATGAATTTATGGCAGTATAGGTAGATTATCAGTTATTCTTACTTTACATCTTCTAACAATATTACTTGCTTACTTACTAACTTACTTACTTACTTACGAAGGGGCTCACTATGTAGCCTTTAGATGGGCTAGAACTTGCGATGTAGACCAGGTTGCTCTTGAACTCCACCTGCCTCCGCCCACTAAGTGCTGGGGTTAAAGGTATGCACCACACCTGCCTTTACTTTGCAGCTAAGTAGATGGAAAAATCCCAAGCTGCACAGCTTTGAAATGTTTTTTGTCAAAACGTCAAAGGGGAGGGCTTAAGTACATAAAGCAACTAAAACAAAACACTAAGGTAATGTTCATTTGGTTTTGTTTCTCTCTCTCTCTCTCTCTCTCTCTCTCTCTCTCTCTCTCTAAATAAACTAGTCTATAGTTCAAAATGTTGGAAACACGAAGAATTTAAAGGTTTTATTTCTTTGATTGAAAACTAGTCAAGAACCGTGTAGTTTGAGCATGTTTTAGTTTTCTCTCACTGTGTAACTTACGACATAGAATCTCTAGTCTGTCCTCTGATCCATTAGTCTCTCTTGACTGCTTTGGAGGATCAACTGGGTTGGGGATTTAGCTCAGTGGTAGAGCGCTTGCGTAGAAAGCGCAAGGCCCTGGGTTCGATCCCCAGCTCCAAAAAATTGAAAGGAGGATCAACTAACTCTTTCAGAGCGGTTGCTGAAGTACAGGTATCCTACATATCATATATTTACATTATGATTCATAACAGTAGCAAAATTACAGTTAGGAAGTAGCAATGAAAATAATTTTATGGTTGGGAGTCCCCACAGCATGAGGAACTGTACATTTGGAAGCAAATTCAAAGTAGGACCGTGTTTGGCATGTGCACTGCGCAGTTTTCCCGAGGGCTACTGTTGCTTCCTTGCTGTCTGTGCCATCTTTAGATTATCTATCTACATTGGTTAGACATTCCTTTACTTAGGAGGCAGCAGAACTACATGCCTTGGTGTCTGTGCTGCAGCTAAGAGATGTGTGGTACCCACTCATCGGCAGAACTTGAAAGGAGTGGTGGGATTAGTGGTGTGGCTAACTGGTTGTGATACCTACCTGCCATTACTGAAGTGGTTGGTGGATGGAGACAGCATTAGAGTTTACATCTGAGGTAGTGGTGGAAGGTACTGTGGTCAGTATGATTCCTGCATGTTGCAAGGAACTAGTGCCTGTGTTCCAGTGATGAATTATTCATAGGACATTTGCATTACACATCAGCATATTTAAGTATGGGACTGAGTCTTTTTACTGTTACCCAGTCCATTGAGCTCCTCAGCAGAGCCAAACCAGGACTTTGGAATTAGAGTTA
Organism: Rattus norvegicus; assembly: GCF_021556685.1. NCBI lineage: Eukaryota > Metazoa > Chordata > Mammalia > Rodentia > Muridae > Rattus > Rattus norvegicus. The sequence continues at coordinate 26,480,868 of NC_141539.1, read as the reverse complement.
GAATTGGACTGGGATTTGCAAGGTGACTGGCTTTGGTGGAGTCGTTAGCTCTTTCACCCGAGCCTTCTCAGAATAGATGTGATCCCAGTGGAAGCTCAGGGGTTCTCCAGACCCTGGTTGTTTGGCTCGATCTGAAACACGGGGCTAGAACACAGTTTCTGGACTGTGGCTGGGTAGTGGTTTCCAGCTCTCTCTCCTCCTTCACCTCCTCTGTTACGTACACATCCTGCTGATCCTCTCTGCACGGTATGTTACCTCATATTCCTTTTTGATGCTCGCTGCCATCGCCCTGAGCCCTGCTTTCAACTTGCCTCTCAGTTATTCTGAGAGTTTGCACACTCTGCCTCCCAGCAATTGTCGCTTCTCTGTCCAACTAATCCAGAACGCATCAGCAAAGTAACCTTCCTGGAACCTGCTAGCAACCTTGCTAATCCTCTCCTTCAAGCCTCAGGATAACTTGTCCATTACAGAGCAAAACCCAAACCCCATACCATGTCTTTAATAACTCCTTGGTCTGATGTAAGCCTTCACGTTCCAGCTTATTGCCTGATTCCTTCTGTTCCTTAAAAAGTCTGGGTTTTAACAAGATACCTTGACTCACTCTCTCCCATACGAGCTACCTCTCCCTTCACACAGATAGTCTCTCTCGAGTGTACTGTCTGCATTCTCAGTTTTGCCCGGTCCTAAAGATTTTGCCTCAGTTCTGTCTTTTGAGAAGTGCTTTTTCAGTTTTTTTTCCTGAAGTTCCAAAGGATTTGATTCATATTTGATAGTCATTCCTTCTTTGTGGTTTTAGTTACACTGCATCATTTAATGTCACTGGCTGGCTGTGAAGTTCTCGAAGGGTAAAGGCTATCTAACCCTACTTTACACCTTGGGAAAGTATTTAACAAAACAGCAGGCACAGAACTTTATCTACTATGCTTTCTTTGTGTTTAGGTTTACCTTTTTCTTTATGTTTTCAGACCTGATTCTGCTCTATTCTGAGCTCTGTGGGAGGGGTAAAATTAAACAGGACTGATTCTCTGACCTCACAGAATGCTAGTGAGGGAGGTATATAAAGACATAGACAACTGTCATGTCATCAGGAAGTGACCAGAGGGGTAGTGACTGTGCTTCTGAGGAAGCAGAGGCGAGGCGACACTGAATAGTCAGAGAGGCAAGGGTGGTATAGAGTCTAAAAGACAAGCAGAAAGTCTGTCTGCTGAAGGGAGCTGATTGGGAGGTATTTCAGGCAGATGACGCCATCACAAGTGTGTCAGTTCTGAATAAAGTTCAGTTGGCTGTGCTGTAAGAGATCGTATGAGCTCTAAAATGATAAGGTTGCAGAAGCAATGGGGATCTGGATGATTGAAAGAAAGGAATTCTAGAATGGATGTTGAATTAGTGAGGTGAGGGAGACACCGCCATATTTTGCGAAAGGCCACGGGTCTGGGGCTGTTAGAAGGGAGATGATCACAACCGTAGATGGTTTGAGTTTGGGAGGTGGGCAGGTACGCATGGGATGTGTACGTGGAGATTCACAGTTGTAGACAGTTTGAAGTTCAGCATTAAGCTTTAGCAGGAATCCCGTGCTTGAGGACACGATGAAATCATAGCAAAGTGCGTGGAGCTGGTCAAGAAGATTTTAGAACCAGACCACAGAATGCAGAAGTGTTTGAAGGACAATCAAAGGAAAGCTTCTGCAAGGAATGTGCAGATGGAAGAGGGAAGGAGAAGGGAATTGGGTAGATGAGCAAGGTGTCATAGTAACCAAGGGGATAGGAATCTCTGCCTGTCAGACTCGATGACAGAGAGACCATTAGCGGCCTTAGGAAGATGGTGTTTGGTAGAGGAATAGGAAAGTGTGTCCCATCCTAAAGTATCCTATAGTTATTTGGGGAAGTGAAGGAAAAAATTCTGGCAAATGAATATAAAAGCCAGAAAGAAATGAAGCCGAGGGGATTTTTTTTTTTTTTTTTTTGCTCATGCAAGAAGAAGCAGAGTGTCTATGATAGGATGTGTGTTTGGGTGTGGTAGAAGGTTGCCTGTTGATTGTTACTTAACCTCTGGGAGACTAACCAGCTCTCCACATTGTCTCTTTTTCCTTTTCAGTAATTTGCCATCTTCCATGTATGAATGGTGGCCAGTGCAGTTCAAGGGACAAATGTCAGTGCCCTCCAAATTTCACAGGAAAGCTTTGCCAGATCCCTGTCCTTGGTGCCAGTATGCCTAAACTCTACCAGCACGCCCAGCAGCCAGGCAAGGCACTGGGGAGTCACGTCATCCATTCCACACATACCTTGCCTCTAACCATGACCAACCAGCAAGGGGTCAAAGGTAAGCTTTCCATCCTCATCTTGCTCATTATCCACAGAGAAGTCTCTGCAGGTAACCAGGACTGGGTTTGAAAGAGAAGGGAGTCTGTGGATCTGTGACCTGAAAAACGGCCATAGAGATGGGAGGTGGGCCCACCTATGTGGCTGCAGGGCTGTCTAGGCCACAGTGACCCGGCATCTAGAAAATAAGAGAGCTACAAGAAGTGCCTGCTTCTCTGGGGCTCCTAGCACCACTCTGGGAGTGGTGGATGTGCCAGGTCAGAAACAGAAAAAAGGAGCCAGGTCAGGGTCAGGCCCTGACAGCAGCCATAAACCATGGGCCACACCATACCTGATAATGAATCCTGTAGTTGACAGATACTTGATTTGAGTCCTCTGCAATCACTTAGCTTCACTGGGCTTCAGTCTGTCCATCTGTAGGGGAAGACAAAGTAGGTCACTTGGAGCGCAAACGTCCTGTGACTAATTCATTCTTTCAAATCTGGCATCCTTAGAAATATACGACTTTAAAAGGGGGTCAGTGAAGTGTTACTGGATCTTACTCCTTAAACCCTGAATGTTTGTGTCAAAAGATGAATTTTTTTTTGCCTGAAGTTTTCTTTGAAAGGGGCAGAAAGGTAGTCTTGTTACACATATAAAAAACGCACATTAATGTGTCACCAGAAAGTGTTCAAGGGTGTATCTATATGAGATACATAAAACAGATAAAAGAAGCATGCTTTGTGAAAATGGATCTCTACTTTTAATGGAAAAAAATTAAGTCCTAAAATTATGCAATATAAGTTTCTATTGAAGAAATTTATGAAATACACACAAATAACTAATCTCTTAGAACCATTTATCATGCGGTAAGGTGGGCTCACCTATGGTAAGAGTATCATGATTTTATAATTTTGTGATCCTAGTTAAAATAACATTCTTGGTTTTGAATACATCACTTTAAGATACTTTAATGTTTGCATATTGTAGTTTTACTTAGAATTTTTATTATATAATCGTTTGTGTTGTTGTTGTTGTTGTTTTTGGTGGTGGTGGTGGTGGTATGTGTGTGTGTGTGTGTGTGTGTGTGTGTGTGTGTGTTTGTGTGTGTGGTTGCACTTGTATGTGTACCATAGTGCATGTATGGAGGTCAGAGGACAATTATGAAGTCAGTTCTCTCCTTCTACTCATGTGTGTCCTGGCGACCAAACTGAAGTCATGAAACTTCATGACAGACACCTTTAGCAGCTAAACCATGTTCTCAGTCCACAGTTTAATTTTTTTTAACTGCATAAATTTGTCATTTTGAGTACAAAATTCTCAAGAATTTTGATGTCTGTGTCACAAAAAGATCCTCTGTGTATGTTATCCTGTGTGGAGTCTATTGGTAGGTGTGTTTGTATAAAATACATTTCATGTATTAAGAACCTGACTTTCCCATTAATTATTCATGATTAACAAATTGTCCTCCTGATCTTTGTAGTGAAATTTCCCCCCAACATAGTCAATATCCATGTGAAGCATCCTCCTGAGGCTTCTGTGCAGATACACCAGGTTTCCAGAATTGATGGCCCAGTGGGCCAGAGGGTGAAAGAAGTGCAACCGGGCCAGTCCCAAGTCTCTTACCAAGGGCTGCCCGTCCAGAAGACCCAGACAGTCCATTCCACATACTCCCACCAGCAGGTCATTCCGCATGTGTATCCCGTGGCTGCTAAGACACAACTTGGACGATGCTTCCAGGAAACCATTGGGTCACAGGTGAGCAGTGTGGTCCAGGGCGTCTTGGTAATGTTTTACAGATGGGGCATCATCTTATCAAGAACTCAGACCTGGTAGTACAAAGAAATCTCTATACAAGAGACTGGCAAGCTATGGTGAATTTACAAATAAAGTTTTATTGGAACACGGCCCTACTTACTCATTTGCTTTTCATCTATGCTAGTCTCATGCAGGGTCTTATGCAGGAATGACAGAACTGAGGAGATCCAAGATGATCACAACATATATATATGTGTGTAAAACATTCTAAGCATGAGATGTGGTGTGGGAGATACATTATACAAAGATGTTTGAAAATACTTTTATATACCTGTATAGTGTTTTTGATAATTTAGATGTTAGTAAATATCGTTGAATTTTCAATCTCCTATGTAACAATAATTAATATCAGCTTTTGCTTTCTTGTAAGTTTTAATTAAGATGGCAATAAGGAAATTATTTAATGTGAATTTTAAATATCATTGGATTTACCATAAATTTAGCTTATATCATGATGTAAGAGAAAGATCATTCCCTTTCAAATTCTCCATCGAATCTGCATAGTGAAGGTGACCTTATTATTTTTTATTTAAAATTATTTTAATTAAAATGTAATTATATTATTTTCTTCCTTCCCATTCCTCCATCCAGTCACTTTTGTGTGCCTCCTCGCCCGCTCTGAAATCATGGGCCTTTGGTTTCTGTTCCCCAATCACTTGGAGCTGTTTCTTTGGGCTGTGTGATGATGATGCACTTTGTCCTGAAATCCTCTGTTTGTCTTTCGGTTATGGTTTAAATACCCTCCAAAATAGTGTAAGGAAGATGTGTTCTTCATTCAAAAAAATAATGTGTGGGAGGTGGTAACCTAAGAAGGAGAAGGAGAAATGCTGCAGAACCAGTCACTACTTAACTAACCCTCAAACCCTTTTAGATACTGAGTTATTGTAGGATTGTCATCATCCTTCTAGAAGAACTGAATGCTAGCTTGTGGATCTGAATGGAGTCGCAGCTTGCAGAATGGAAAGACACCATGGTCAATAAACAGATCTTGTTTAGAGCCAGGGGCCCAGCATTGGGTGGCAGACGACCAACTTCCTTATCTGCAAATTGGAGGCAAGAGTATAGTGCTTGTGAGTTACGTTAAGATTAAACGTGTGAGCCACATTTTGTAAATGTCACAGAAGGATGCAAACATCAGTGTAGAGGGAGGGTACTGATTGAGTCAAACTTTTAAAGGTAGGGAGAACTGAATAGTCCAGTTTAGGCTTAGATATGAGCAGCGTAAGAAGAGTTGCTTATGTTCATGCCATGTAGCGTCTCAAAAACAGGGGGAGACCCTCAGTCTTCCAAATGGAACATTTATCTATCCATGGACATCTGATTGTTTACTGCTTGCAGCTAATCCTGATTGTCCTTCATTCAGTTGGATGATACATAGGACATTCTTATGGTAGTATTGCAGGTGTGTCTTTGAGGGCTCTGGAATAAAGGTTTAATCCATGGATAGGTCAAAATCTGACTAGAGATTGGGGATTGGTAGAACTATGGAAGGTGGTGCATGGTTAGAAGAGGTAGGTCATCGGCTTGGTATGGGAAGGGTGCATTTCCACCATGAGGTGGTAAGGTCTATTTTTACCGTAGGTCCAGAAGCATGAAATCAGCCCACCATATTCTGCAACCTCTGTGGCCATGAGCCAACTGCGTCTCTCCTCTCAGAAGTTATTTTTCTCAGGCATCTTGTCACAGTGAGAACGTAGCTGACTCCAACAGGGCGTTGAAATATCTTTTCATTCCTCCAGCAAAGTCTCATATTAGCAAATGGAGAGAAGAAACATCATCATTTAATTTTATCTTTGAAGTGATGAGTACAGATAGATAGGAGCACTGTGGCTGAAGGTAAACTTTATACACGTCATAGTTTTGCCCCAGATGAGGCTTGGAGAGAGAAGGCAGGTTTGCTGCCATTTGCATTGTTCAGTCATTCCAGCTTAGGTCGGTCATGGAGAAAGGAAAAAGCAGATCCTTTTAAAACTGTGTGCCCAGTACCTTTCTCCCCAGTTTCCAAGTTGGAACAGAGATGATAAAAAGGCTTTTAAAACGAAACATAACAAACTTGTTATTCTCCTATAATTTCGGACAGATGATGCTAACTAGAAAAGATGAAAACAAATTACTTATAAGCCTAAACTGGGCTATTCAATTGAACTGAAATGAGTGATTGATAGAGTTGCCTAAATAATTCAAGCCCAGTGGAATACTCTTGCCTTATCTGGATCCTGTTCTGACTTTCAGCTGCATGGTCCAGACAGTGATCTCAATTCTTAATTCATTTTGCATGTGTAGTCACCGACACGTAGCTTCAAAATAAGACCTATTTCATCAGACATTCCTAGCATGTATTTGTCTTTTTGCTTGTGAGAAATACTCTCGGAAGGTGAAGTTTGCCTAATTACCTAGTGCAGTTCACATTGACCCATATAATTAGTGGAAAATAATCAATAGTGTATAGATGTGTCCTGCCAAGATGTTGGAAAGAAACAGACACAGACAGGTGTCGGTGGATTTTAAATGAACAGGGAATAGGGACAGGGAGAAAAACCAACTCTACATCACTTTCACCTTGCTTATTGGGAATGCTCAGTAGCTGAAGTTATCAAGATTTAACATACATGGATAGAAATAAGCACTTAGGTCTGTATGTTGCCACAAGAGGTCATATACAAAACGATCTTGACAGAAATAGTCCATATTTCTGCGCAGGTTCTAATATTTAGGTAATAAACTTATAAAGTGTAATTAAGCCCATGGAAGTTTCCTAGAGTAAAATTTCAGATCTATCTTACTGGTCAAGGAAAATGAGCAATGTATTATGAAGCCAGAGTTACAGAGCAAAGCGAGAGGAGGTTCAACAGATGGAAAACAAAATTTTAAGAACTAGATGAGTAGAGAGAATCTAAAGAGATCAGAGAAACAAATGGCTTAGGATTCGGTAAACGTTGGTGTGCATACTTTTAAAGGCCTTAAAACTGAGTCTTAGTGAAACATAAATGACTAATAAGGTCAACATATCTTGAAGGCCTATGGTTACCAAGAACCAAGTTCAGCATTGTTAAGGGTGATACAACCACATGGTATGTTGTTCCAAAAATGTCCAGCCTGAGCCTAATTGAGCCTTCACAACTAAACTCTAGAGGATAGGGAATACTGAGGGTAAATTATCAGATAGGTACAGAAAAAAAAATCCATAATGTATGGCAGCATTGCCTTTTTATATTCATGCCATACAAACAAAGGATGATTTTTCTAGAACGAGACATAGGAGACATAGAGTAGATGGGGGTTAAATTAGTTTTCTCTCAAATGTTTTAAGTGCGTGTAGTGGTAGAGCAGGGAGCACTCATACCACCACATGTGTGGAGGTTGGATGTCAACCTGAAGGAGTTAGTTCTCTCTTCCTCAGGAGTAGAACCCGAGGTGTTAAGGTTGGCTATGAGCGACTTTACCCACTTGCTGAACCTAAATCAGATTACAAAGAAAACGCCAGATGTAAAATGTTTCAGAAACAAATGGAAACGTTGAACTGGCTATTAGATGTTACTTTGGAATTATTAATTAGCTGGGTGTGATGATAGTGTTGGGTTTATGGCAGGAATATGTTCTTGTTCTTGTGAGCTGAGTGGTAATAGTTTTGAGAGTGATGCACCATAATAGCTATAATTTTCTCTCATAATGTACTCCACGCACAGATGTGGAGAGATGTTAGTAGCTGTTGACTCTGAGAATTCAGCATGCAGATTACCATCATATAAGTCTTGGAATGACCTAGCATGTTTGGAAATTTTTTTTTATGAGAAGAAAGGGGAACTAACTAAATTTCCCTAGACTTACAAATAAAATACTTTGTTTTAGACTGGACTTGAGAAATGTAGCTTTAATACGTTGAATAAAATTTTGGAAAATGGTATTTGCCAGTTTTATCTTTTGATTGGGGCTGGGTATGAGGATTCCAGACATAAGATGTTGACCTGTAGCAAGTGTGAAGTGCTCAAGGGTCAACAGGAGGAGGGTTGTAGATAAAGATATGTAGTGTAGAGGGGTGGATCATCAAGACTTGATTATAGAATATTGCGAAGAAAATGAGTGTAGAGTACTGGCCTGTTCTGAGCTCCTTCACTTTGAAGCCTGGCCAATGCTCATTTGTCATCCAGTAGCTACCCCATGGGAGGAAGGACTTGAAGGAAGGTAACTGGCTGGACTTTAAAGGATAAATCCAACCTTTATTGGTGTCAGGAGTGATGTATTCTTGACTAGGGGTCAAAGTTTGGGGATTTATCCGTGAAATGTAAGGGTTATTGTTGGAGACGTTTCATGATCAGTGACTAGATCTCTGGGCAGAATATTTATGTCAGAGGAGGGCATTTCATTGGATGCTATGGTAAAGAGGAGAGAGAAATAAATAACAGTGGAAATTTCTGTAGCGATTTTCACTTTTGTAGAGCATGCCAAGATGGAGAAGGAGCCCTTATTTTAACTTTTGTACAAAGTGTTATTTATTTAATTTTTCATGGTCTAAAATATTTGCTTATGTTAGGATCAGTAGGCATCCCAAGAATCATTTAAAGAGTAGAAATAGAGAAGATATAAGGTGACTTTGAGGGAAGACTTCTTGAAGTAATTAGCAAGTCGTAGTCTTGACTAACTTAAGCTTCTATGTAACTGGGAGTAAACCGCTGTACTCCGTACACATTGGTAAGCATTGCCAGCTTGTTCCCACTCTGAGTGAGTTGGAGTTACAGCTCCAGTGGTTGCAATTACTAACTTTTTTGCAGGAAAACTTGTTTTCATGAGTTTGAAACTTGAACACTCCACCACCCAGTTTTCATCTACAAGGAGAGACCTAGTTTTATGAAAGTCCCCGTTAGATCTATTACTGCAGAGCGGAGATGTTAAATCTATGCATCCCTTTCATTGTGTAGGGTGACTTTTATTTCAAATCGGTTCCCTTAATAGTGACCCACATTGAGGTCTTCCATGGTGTCTACAATTGCAATTGTTCTAAATGGGTTTTACTGATTGACCAGTTTTTGAAAACAAGCCTTTTGCAGTGACCCAGTAATGCCAGATAGTTTGAAAAGGCCCCGATTGTGAAGTGTTTAGAATCATAACAATAGAGTTCAGGGTCCAGCTTCCGTGCTGGCCTAGTCATTGCCAGGTTACATAATCATGCGATCACCGTCTCTTTGTTGAGTGCAGTAACACGGCCTGTAATTAGACACAGGCGTCACAAAGAAGGCAAAGCAAAATGTCCCAAGACCTTCACATTGCAAATGCTGAAAGAGCAGAAAATTCCACACATAAACATCCCGACTAGCTATGAAAGTACAGAAATACTGGAAAACCCAAAGTAGATATAAACAGAACATTTTAATAGCTCTCCAACATAGATAAAGAGAATAAAATACCACACGAGCACACTTTCATAGACTGCAGCCATGGAAAGTTACAGAGATTAACACCACAGATCTTGTAGAAACTTCCATAAAGATTAAGAACAAATCATAAGCTACAAATTTGATGTTAAAGGTATCTAGCAAGCATTTTACTGGAGATTAGAACGAAAAGGAAGGAACAGTACATGATATAAACATACATTGGAAAAAAATCTGTTTTCGTTTGTTATCCATTTTATAAATAATAAGTCCTGAGGCAAAATTGAGTCTAAATGACACAAGAGCTGTTTGATCGTCTCTAAGAGGTGCCAGACGCTGCTGCTGGTGGTTCTTTCTGGGCAGGAAGAATGGAAACAGAAAGAACCAATGGAGAAAAAACATTAATTGGAGATAGGTGTCTCTTGTGCAACACCATCAAGGGCAAATAGCTCAGCGCTGAAACACACATGCGCACTTACCATCAAGGTAAAAAAACCAAAACAAACAAACAAAAAAACCCAAAAAAACTCAGTGCTGAAACACACATATGCGCACTTGCCCTCAAGGTCAAAAAAAGCTCAGCACTGAAACACATATGCGCACTCATGGTGTTGTAAAAGGGAAGCAGGACCACTCTGCGTTTGTGTTAAGGAAAAATAAACACTATTGAGAAATTAACAAGAAAGCTTGCACTGGAAGTGGAAAGCATCACAATTGCTTGGCTCAATGTACTATTTAGAAAGTGTGTGAAGAAAAACATCTTATCTTTATTTGCATAGATTCTGTATTCGAGACATTTGTTCCTGCTATGACTGGATACCTAACAAGCCCCCAACCCCATCCCTCCCCCCCAAACAATCCCAAGGTGGAACGGTAGAATGGTGGAACAGTTTATTTTGGTTCAGGTTTGATGTTGAGGGAGTAGAGTCCTCAATGTTGGGGAGGAATGGTGGCTAGAACTGCCTTAGTCCTGGGGATCGTGAGTTCGTGGCAGGGCATCCTCACATCTTTGAGTATGGGGCAGGCCGAGATGGAACTTTCAAGGTCCGTACTAGTACTCTAGTTTGCTAACTATGTTCCAAGGCCAAAAGGTTCCACAACTCCTTCAGATAGCCCCATCAGCAGGTATCCAGGAATGCAAGACTCTGAGGAACGCTTTACTTTAAAAGCCTAACAGAGACCAATGAAAGACTGGGGAAGTAGATGTAAGGCCTGCAAAGCCCATGTCAGGTAAAAAAAAAAAGAGGGAGGGAGGGACGAAGAAAGGGAGGCAGAGGCAGAAAACAGGGAGATGGGCTGCAGGCTTCCAAAGTAATGGGAAAATAATTTATTTCCCAGTTAACAGAGCTAAGACACTAAGTTTTGTTTAGAAAGCTGCTCTTTAGTTTCTATATATTTTAGACTTTGTAGATTAATGGGGTGAGGCTAGAGCTAAAACTGTAACCTTAGCTGTGTCCCAACAGTGTGCTGGATTATCTCAACACTTCTACACTGGCTATTTCCCTAAATGGAACCCAGAAACCGCCAAAACAGATTGGATAAATAAATGTGGGGCTGGTGAAGTGGTTCGGTGGGTAAAGGTGCTTGCTGCCAAGCCTGAGTCCCTGAGTTTGAGCCCTGGGATTCACATGGTGAAAGGAGAGAAATAACTCCCACAGGTTGTCCTGTGATCCCCTCATTCATGCTATGTCCCATGCAGATGTCACCCCCAAATACATTAGTAGATGCAGTGAAACTTTTTCAAAACAATAAATCCTTCTAAAACCTTGACCTCTCAATTAGACAGTGCTCCTGTCTGCAGGTAACAGCATTAGCTGCCTGGCTCAGCGAAGGAGAGAGTGAATGTGTAGCCTGCTTTCTCCTTGCTCTTGACTCAGACAGGTCCTGTGTCTTGAGGGCTGGTGTTGTTTGTGAGATGTGAGGAGGGTCAAAGCACAAAGACCTTCATGTGTTACAGGTGCTTCTTGTCCAGAGGTTTGGGAAGCAGAACTGGATTTCCCAGTGAGCTACCTTTCTCCCTGAGCAGAGCTCCTAGCTGGGGTATGCTGATCACATTTACAGAAATTTGGCCTTCTTCTGGTTAAATAAGTCATCAACACCAGCCACTTCCTATGCCATCTGGGTTTTTCTTCAGTGTCCTTCTCAAGTGCTCCTTTGTCCTAACGCAAGAAATACTTAATAAGGTGTTAGCAAGTCTCATGTCTCTAGTGTCTCTTACATGGCCACTCTCTGTATCCGTCTTTGCCAGACTTTACCTGTGTCAATAGCAGAAGGTTTTGCTAAAGGTGTTTTGCACATCTTAGTGATAGGTTCTGGAGTTCTTAAATGTTCGCTGGTCTGGTTCCAGAAACTTCTGCCAGACAGCCTGTGATGGGGGCCTCTTGCCTGGAGCGGAGAAAGATCAGCAAAATACAGGGCTAGGATCCAAAGGAGGTGGGGGAACACCACATGTGAGAGAGAACATACCTCCGTGTCACTGAGTGTCTGCCAGCCTCGAGGAGAACTGCTAGTTTTACTTGGATGAGGAATGTGGAGCTCAGACATTGGGAGAGTCAAATATAGATTCTCAGAATTGGGGTAGCATGCTTCACAGAATGGGTGGGACCCAGACATGGTACTTCCTGTAGCTTAACATCCAGTCTTCCTCCAGGCAAGTGCCTCAAACTCATCAACCTGGAGTCTTTACTCTCCCTGACCTGTCCACACAGAAACAGGCCTGCGTCAAGTCACTGTTTTTCCCTGACTCTCTTCTCAGCTGTTTTTCCATTTTATTGGCCATGAAAATATTTTTACCATGACATGGGATATCATCAAGCTTCCATATTTTACCTTTAAGGCACACCAAAACCATAAACCTACTAATTAGTAGACTCTTGGTTTTCACACAGGATCAGACATTGAAAATAATTATGACCCAGAGTTAGGGCTTTTGGTAAGCCACTTCTGATACTGCAAACGTTCTGAGTGTGTTTGAAGAGAACATAGCTTGCCTTGATGGAGTTTTAGAGTCTATACACTGCAAGGATGTTTAAAAACTTATAACTGGTATTGGCTCTAAGGAGCTAAAAGTCATTTCTTATCCCTATTCTATTTGATTAAATTAATATTTTCTAAACTGAAGTTGACTCATCTGGCTTACTAAGAATAGTTTGGAGTATGCAATAGAAGCAACAGTTCCATGAAGTATTCTGAGAGATGATAAGATTTTTTTTCATCTCTTCCCCCACCATTTCTGATATGCGAACTATAGTGTCACATTTTTCTTACTCTTTCATTTCCCCTTCTTCTGCCTCCCTTTATGTATCAAATTATTTATATGCAAGCTGAATACTTGCTTCTAAAAGATTGTGTCCAGGGGCTGTACATGGTGCTACTGCCGTTTCATCGTTTATCTAAGGTTTATTTTAATTTTAATTATGTGTATATGGGTGTGGGATGCAGATGAGTCTAGGCACCCTCACAGGCTAGAAGAAGTCATCGGATCTATAGAAGCTGAGGTTACAGGTGGTGTGAATACCCTGACATGGGTGTTGGGACCTGGATTCACATCCTCTGCAGGAGTCGTATATACCCTTAACCACTGAGCCACCTCTCCAAGCCTGCTATCGTATAGTTCTGACTTGCCTGAATTAAAGGGAAAACCATTCCTGAATTGAGAAAGATTGGTCTTTACTGATGATCATCATATGACTTTTTATCTTAAGGACCCTGAAAACTTGCAATGACCAAGTTAACTCTAGTTTCAAGGTTTTTCCAGCACTCAGACTGTTTTAAACATATTTTTAGTTCTGAAAAATATTCTAGAATGTGAACTGATATTTCGAATAAGACAGAAATAACTCCAGCATAACCTTTTTGCAGAGGGCTTGATGAGAATGGGCAAGCTGTGACAACAGTTAAGAACACAGTCTTCACATTCTGTCGCTTTCAGGCAAGCCTCTCAGTGGAACAGTATAGTTTTATAAAATTGAGAGTTGATAGAGAACATTCACAGCCATGGCCACATTTGATCTCTGAAACACCGTGAGAGAAAAGGAAAGTAGGTTTTCAAGGACCCCAGAGGTGGGGACTAGCATGTGCTAATTCATTGCATTCAGTTATACTAAGCTGGCCACTTCCTGGGCCTATTTCATCACATTTTGAACCACGGAGCCTCTTGAGACATCTGGCTTCTGTGTTCTTCTGTTGTGACACTTTTGACATCTTTCCTTCTTTTTAAAATTATAGGTACTATCAATACAGTACATGTACAAGGCAGATGGGCAGAACGATCTAGACAAACATCAGTTACAGTGAATACCTTATTGTGTTGCCTCCAAAACCATCCTGACTCAAGGGTCATTTCCTCCAGAGTTTTCTTCAATGCCCTTCCTTTCTTCGTCTCTGATTGCCCTGGAATCTAGTCAGACTGTTGCTGATTTGTGTGCTCTTCTTGCTGTTACACTTGTGCTTTTCACGAGGGCAAGGCCACTTAGGATGAACTGCATAAAGGGGACCTAAGAATGCTTGCTAGTTTTATCCATGCTGCTCTAGTTGGGCCAGGGTGCATGACTACAGCAAACCTAGCAAGTGCTTTCATTTTACATGGACTGGTTCTTGGAGGAAAATAAAGCACTCTACCTTATACACTCCCTGGATATCCCTATAATAAATACTATTGATCTACTACTCACAATACTTGATCTTTGACAGAATTGAACCATGACAATACTTGATCCCCATAGCCGGGAAGAGAGATGCTTTCAGGAATATTGATCCCACTTCTCACTACTCACCGGCCAGGTACACAGTCCTGTCTGACAATTCTGTGGGTGGCAGTGCATGCCACAATTTCATGTGTTGAAACCTCTGATCTTACTATATTGGAGTAGAGGCTAAAAGGAGACAGTTGAGGTTAAATAAAGTCGTAAGGGTGGGACCATGGCGTGATATGATTAGTATCATTAGAAGAAAGGATTCCAGAATACTTGGCCTGTCTTCTATCTCTCTTCCTGTAGACTCCCAATCAAGAGATGGGATACAGAGGCAAACAGCTGCTGCCTACAAGACAGGAATTGCCCACGCTAGCTCCTCAGCTTTGGGCTTCCAAGCTCTACAACTGAGAAATGAATGTCCGTTGTTAGAGCCATGCGTTGATTTGGGGAAGATAGATCAGTTGGTAGGGTTTGTGCCACGCGAGTATGAAGACAGGAGTTCAGTCCACAGAATCTGTTTATAAACACACAAACAAAAAGAGATAGGCATAGTGGCGGGGTGTTGTAATCTCAGAGACAGGAAGTCTCTTGGAACTTGTAGAGCAGCCAGCCTCGGTTTCTTGGGGAGCTCCAGGCCACTTAGAAACCATGACTCACAAAACAAGATGGGCAGCACCTGAGACACAATACCAAGGTTGACCTCTAGCCTCTACACACCTGTGCACAGGTGCACACCCACATATATACACCCAAAGGCATTGAGTTTATGGTAGGTTGTAATGGCAGCCAGGTAGATAGAAGAGTGTTTAGGGGCTGGGATACGTTGGGAAGCCAGTGACTGTTGGCAGGGATTTCTCCCGTCATATGTGGAAGGGCAGTGGACAACACAAGCTTAGTTCTTGCTCCAGGGATGTAAATGAACCTGTTGCTTTTATTTGTGACCTTCAGTTTTTCTACTGAGTTATGTCCAAACCACAGGTAATTAGTAGTTTTATGTTTTGTGTACTTAGGTGGGACCCAGAACTGAAAACTTAACCAAATGGGAAGCCTTTGTTAAATATTGCATAGTTCTATGAGGCCTGACATGACCTTTCTTCCTTTCTATAGAGACGAAAAGGGAACTGCCAAGCAACGATGTGATGTTTAAGGTAGAGAGGTGTCCAGCATAGTTAAAGAAATAAAAATCACTCTGTAGGTGATCTGGTTGCCATAGCAACAGCAGGCATGACTCTGTGCCCATCATTATTTTTCTTCATCTACCAAAGCTCCTTGTTTTTAATCCATATCCCTGTCAATAGAATTTAAAATAAATTTAAGGTGATGAGCATTTATGCAAATGTAGCAACAAATCTGGTATTTTGGATGCAAACTAAAATTTATAATAAAAATGAAATAAATTTGACTGCTCTCTAGTACTCCAATTTATGTTTATATTTTATGTTGCTTTTCTATAGAAGAAAGCTTAGTGAGAATTATGTAAGAATAAGTCATAGTAGAATTTATTTATTCTTTTAGCAGTTCAGGAAGACCAACAATACATAGATCACAATCTGGAAGACTTGTCTGTCAAAATTCTGAAATCACAGAGGCAGAGAAAGTAAAGAACTGGATTCCTGGATTCTGTTTTTTTTTTTTTTTTTTTTTTTTTTGGAAAAGATATAAAGGAGAATCATATGACATGCCCTTAAGAATACTGTCCCCTTTGTATGTTAACTTTAAAAACGGATCCTTACTGTAGTGTTACTTTAAAAATACCATTTCATAAACTAAAGTAGTTGTCCGGGGTTCCTTGAATGCATGGTTTGGCTTCGGCAGGCTTTAAGCAAATATACGGTCAGAAATCAGTGTGGATACATTTCCAGCTGCTAATGCCCTAGTTACAGCAGATACTTTTTAAAATCAATACCCTGAAATATCAGAGGATTATGCATATATCAGATACCACAAATGCCAACATTGTTTTAATTACTCTAATAAAAGAAGGCTGGGTAGACATAAAAAAAAATAAAAAAGAACTTGCCCATGAAGAATGTTCTGCTCAAGCCAAAGCAATTTTTTTACAAGTTCTTTTAGAAAATCTGGAAGCATTTAAGCATTTTCCTCTTCTTTTTATGGGACAATGCCTGTTGCCCTGCCAGTGAGCCACGGTACAGAATTCCCTGTCAGGACAATGGTCCCTATAGAATCAAATATGTTGTTCTCATTGCCTTAATGACAATGTTAAAAATTGGAACATTTAGCATTGACTCATAAAAGCGAATATTTTTAACATGTTAGAGCAGGGACATGAAAGAGCTCTTGGTAAAGCTTTCCAGTTTAACTCGAGGCCAAAGTTGAGGCCATTTTGTGTGGAAGGTGGACAGGAGTTACCTTGTGGAACGGGAGTGGTTTCTGCCGTCATGAAATGTTCATAGCAGCCATGACCCGGGATGGGATTAGATGAACCCAATCTCTCCCACACAGTCAGTGTTTCTTCATAAAGGGCTTTATTCTTGTTTTTATGGGAAGATATGAAGGATTTTTTTCATGAAATACAACTCATATTCTTCAACATCACAATAATGAGGCTTTTGCTTGGTAAAAGATATTCAAGGTTTTGTGTCAGCAACTTTTGAACAGCAAACCTTTGAATGTGAGTAGACATGAGAATAACAGAGGGTCATTAAAGACTGATGTAGCTATGTGATGTGGGTAAATAGGCCATCCTGCGGCTCTGCATACATGCTCCATACATGCAAACTCTACATCTCTATGAAGGTCATGAATACCTCTGAGAAGTTGCTTATTGATAATAAAATGACTATTGTAACTATCCTTTATAATTAGAAAGGAACCGTGTAATTCCAGGTAGGTAGAGAAACTTTCATTTTGTGTGCAAGTTGGCAAGAGAGGGCTGGAATGACCTTATGGTCATCACCGATGCAGCGGCTCTGGCTTATCCTTTGAGAATAAGTAGGGACAGTACAGAGCCATGGGCTCCAGTAGTCAGGCTTGTAGGGAGGGGACAGTTAAGGGACACTCATCCTTATAGGGAAACTGTGATAGAGTTGAACATTCACCACTATTCCCAGCCACCTCCGTCCTTCTCTTGGGGCTTCATAAATCATTAAATTTGAGAAGATTGATTGTATATCAAACCAATTGGTTTGTCTTTGCTTAATTCGTTTTGTTAATGAAGAGATTGACATGCAGGGAGTTCATTTAGTGTCTCCTGTTGAGTTGTGGCAGATAGGGACAACTCCGAAGGTTCCTGGTTCTTAGTCCTCTGTTCTTTCCATTAGTCTACCCTCTTGCACTGTCTCTCCATGGGACACAGTCTCACACATGGACACATGGACACATGTCTGCACACACACACACACACACACACACACACACACACACATGCATGCACGCGCACAAGACTTAAAAAATTGGTCAGTAGGGCTAGAGAGATGGCTCAGTCATTAAAGGATAGACTCACAACCAAAAATATAAAAGAAAAAAATAGTCAGTATACCATTGAAAATGTGCTAATGTGGGGGTCTGGAGAAATGGCTCAGCAGTTAAGAGCACTGCTCTTCCAGAGGTCCTGAGTTCAATTCCCAGCAACCACATGGTGGCTCACAACCATCTGTAATGAGATTTGATGCCCTCTTCTGGTGTGTCTGAAGACAGTGACAGTGTGCTCATATACATAAATAAATAATCTTTAAAAAAAAAGAAAATGTGCTAATGTACATTTGATAGGTAGAAGTTGGGTATTTGTTTTGGCGTTATGATTCCCTAGATCAGCATTTCTCAACCTGTCATTCATGACCCCCTTGGGTGGAACCACTATCTCCAAAAAGATTTACATTACAATTCATAACAGTAACAAAATTACAATTCTGATGTAGCAAAAACAATTTTTGGGGTTGGGGGTCACTGCAAAATAAGGAATTGTCTTAAAGTTTTCTTTGACTGAACTTCAACTTTCCTGAAGGGCATTTAATCCAGGTGTTCTTTTTTTGTTTTGTTTTGTTTTGTTTTGTTTCTTTTGTTTATTTCCAAATGAGTTTATCTTAAATATATTTTTCTTTGTTTCCCATAAATACTCTATTGTGACTTGTCATGCTTTCATTTCTGGGTCTCAAATGCAGAAAACTATACCTTCCTTTTTTGATGTGTATGTTTATGGGTATGTGGTATGTATGTAGATATGCATGTTTGAATGTGCATGTGGAGGCCTGAAGTTAACATCCAGTGTCTTTCTTGATTATTTTCTACTGTATTTATTGAGGTAGAGTCTCCCTCAGAACCCAAACATTATCAGTTCTGTTCCCTTTAGAAAGCCAACTTGTTTATGATAAGTACACTGTCACTGTCTTCAGACACACCAGAATTGGGCATCAGATCTCATTACAGATGGTTGTGAGCCACCATGTGGTTGTTGGGAATTGAACTCAGGACCTCTGGAAGGACAGTCAGCACTCTTTTTTTTTTTTTGGTTCATTTTTTCGGAGCTGGGAACCGAACCCAGGGCCTTGCGCTTCCTAGGCAAGCGCTCTACCACTGAGCTAAATCCCCAGCCCCTAGAAAGCCAACTTGTAAGGGGGATGCCCGGTTCTGTCTCTGAAGTGCTGGGATCTCGGTAGGATGCTTTTCCTTCCTGATGTTAACGTGGACTCTGGAGAATCCAAATTTAGGAATTCTCATGTTTGCACAGCAAGTACCTTCTCTCCTGAGCCCCAAATTATACCCTTTTAAAGGCTTTTATTTCTCTATCGATCAATTAGCCATTTATATCCCCGTCTCTACTCTTCCTTAACATATGCCAAGTTTTTTAATAGAAGCAATGTAAAACCTATTTGCCATTGGGAAGGGCCAGTGTGGCTACTTCTCTGTCTCCTGGCTGACTTTTAGATCCAACTAGAAGTTGAATTCCAAATTGGGAAAATTCTCCAGAGCTTAGCATCACCCTGCTCTCTGCCTCTCTGTACCCTCTATTTGTTCCTTCAGGTCCAGCTGCCTTGCTCTGTGCTTACCCTCTCTGCCCATAGTTGGTGATTGGGCCTTTGCATTGAGAGAACTGTTCCATCCCTCTGGAGTCTCAGTCCTTGTTTCAGCTCCTTCCTGAGCTAGACCTGTATGCTTTTGCAAGGGTTACAATAAATCAGATTTCTTGTTTTCTCCTGGATTTTCCCTCAATGCAGTCCTGGAAATACTTTTAAAATTCTGTCATGCTTTAATGTTTTACGTTTATTTTCTCCTTTGGTTTAGTGATGTATTTTCTTTTTGAGAAAGGGCCTTTTTTTTCTAGCTTCAAATATTGATACTTCATTATAAATGATCCTTAATAACAAATTGAGTTACATATATGTGATAGGGATTATTTTAAGCACGTGTCTGCATTGTCACTTTTAAATGTCTTAACTGTTGAGAGTAAACAGTAGGCCCTTGACATGTTTCTGTTCTTATGGGGTGACCCTTCTCTTTTAGTTAGGGTCTTATTGCTGTGAATAGATGCCATGACCATGGCAACTCTTGTAAATGAAAACATTTAATTGGGGCTGGCTCACGAGTCCAGAGGGTTAGTCCTTTGTTCACAGTGGTAACATGCAGGAACCATGGTGGTGGAGAAGGACAGAGTTCTACATCTGTCAATCCAGGAGCAGAAAGGCAATAGGAAGAAAGAGTGACTTGGTTTCAGTGTTTCAAACCTCAAGCAGACATATTTCCTCTCACAAGTTTTACCTAGTCCATTTAGAGCACATTTCCTAATAGTGCCCTATGAGTCTATGAGAAACATTTTCATTCAAACCACCACACCTTCTTATGGTGAAGTATTTGAACAATTTTAACAGAAGCCTTCTCAGAGCCTATAAGATGGGCAGCTCTTTAATCTTGGTTGTAGTTTTATCCAGGCTGGAAGACAGATGAATGATACCTGGAACTCATCCTACATTGTTCATCAAAGTATAGTGGAGGTTATCCCAAAGATCTCCAATCACACAGCTGCTTAGCCATTCACAGCTTTCACTGCACTGTGAAGTCAGGGTTATTGTTGTAGTGTCTCATTGCTGGTCCAGAGAGGTGGGACAATCTGTGGGATACCCCAGTGCTGGTAGGAAAGTGGTGTCTAGGGGCTTTCAACAGCACTCTTCTCCTTGACTCCTGGGATTCCCATCTCCAGGACTTGACAGAGTGAAACAAACATTCTTGGAATGAGAATCAGTTCTAATGTAAAGTGTTGTAAAACCAGGCTCTAACATCCATAACAACCTTCCCCAGTCACCATGCATCTCTGGAGCAACTCTACTAGTGAGCTTTTTCATTGTCAAAAATGATAAAGATGAGAAATGATTAAATGTTGCCAGATGGTAAGTTTTGAATGTTGATTCCACTCCTGGATTTGTGAGGGCCTAAAGGGGACCATGTTCACAATTTAACCTCAATAGCAAACTTAGGTGGTTTTACCTCAGAAGTGAGGTGGAGGTCAGAAGATGTAGTCTTAAGAAGGTAAAAAAGACTTTAAGTAGATTGGTCATAATCAGTTGATTATTTATAATGAGCCACACAATTGATGACCTTTAATACATTTATACCTTTGTGCCATTATTTATAATTATTTTGCATTGTGAAATAATTATACTCTTAACATTACCAAGTCAAATAGCATTATGCTCTAATTTCTCAGAAACCTCCCTTAACCTTTCGTGCTAATGAAGGGACACTTTAACCCTATGCACTGTGCCAACATTCTGTGATTCTTCAGTGACCTGATCTTCTGACCTATGGACCCCATAAAGATAAATAGAGAAGAGAAGTCTAAAACTTATTTCTACCATTCAGATGCCAAGGTCAAATGGAGCTGTTAGTTTTCCCATCTTTTGTCTTATTTCCCTAAGTGTAGCAGGCAGAGGTTTAGAGCCGGTGAAGACTCTAGAGATGAAGTAGAAACAGACAAAGGAAAGGGCTATGATTCATCCTCCAGACCTAGCCCTGTTATAAACTTTGGACAACAGTATTTGAACTTGACTCTATCCTGCACTAGTCTGTATTTTCTACACAGAGTCTTATAACCTAGCAGCACATACTGACCTCAGAGCTTTGCCTTCTGGCCATTCCTGAGAGATGACAGTGAGGCTCAGCTCCCACCGTCTCCTGTTACTTAAGTAGGAACATTGACAGTGTCAATGGTGTGAGATGAGGCCCCTCTGCCTGTGATTTGGGATCTTCAGGTCTGCCTAAACTCTTTAGTATATAATGGGCTTGCTGTATCTCAACATTACTATCTTGTATACAAGTAGGCTTGTCTCGGCTCTATCCTCCAGCTGATCCTCACAGACAGGGTTGCCTGAACACTCTCCTGGCCCTATCCTAGTTGGATCCTCGAAGACATTAGTGCTGAAGGTTATAAGAGCTTTCTGGGGAGCTAGAGCATGTTTAGCTTGGGAAAGTACAAAGGTGTGAATTGGACTCTGGATTGCTTCACGCAAGGTGCATTCTGAAATCTTTGATAGTCTCTGAGAATGTGGCGGTTGACTCCATGGGAAGAAGTCTATTTGTGCTTTCAACTCGCAAAACCCACATTGATCCCCGAATACAAATGGGGCTAGGGGTGCTATGTCCACATGAGTATATCTTGCTGAGAAGCAGAATGCCCCCAGTCTTAGAGCAAAGCATCCCAACCTCATTCTGTGATTGGTTGTTCTCTCCACAGTGTGGGAGAGTCGCATCTTGGCCTAACCCACCACCACCACTCTGATTACTTGCAACTATACTCAGAGAAGACTTGTAGCATCTAGTGGTCTTGGGGAAAAGCCTTGGGTGTGACCACAGAGGTCTTTCACGTCTTGTTTCTTGCTATACACTGAAGCCTCTTTATTCTTAAACAGCTGGTGGGACCGATAGAAAACTTTGTACCTTATAACCATGACTTCACCCCTCATAGCTCATTGCTACACTGTGTAGACCAGTTCTGGGACACATGAACAGTACCATGGTACCCACCCACGCATCCCATTTCTTCCATCAATTTGGATGGCTTGTGCTGCTCTTGGCTGTAGACCCGCAAAAACAAAGCCATGGGATAAAGCAGCCTGGATCGTGTAATGAAAACCTTGTACCTTTTTCAGAGGCCCAGTAGAGGGAAATGATTTATTTTTGCCCTACCAAATAAAACATTCTAGGAATCCAAGGTGAAAATTGGATTTTAACTGCTACTAACATTTTGAGCATATAAAATCGGCAAGTGTTGAGTGCTTTGCCTGATTAAGAGAAGAGCCTGGAGTCTGGTACAAGAATGAGCTGTGTGCAAAGTGGTTGGTGTCTCGAATAAACCCAACCAGTTTATGAAACTAGGAGCGAATGCTAAGCAGATGTGGGCAGCTAGGTTCCAGCAATGGAGACCTCTGTTTTTGTTTGTCCCATGTCTTATACCCAAGTCACTGTCCCCTTTCCTTTCCAGCTTTGAAATCTTCATGCTTTGGGTTTAAGTTGTTTAGGGCCAAGCTCAAGGAGTGTTGGGGAACAATCCTGATTCAGGTGGTTTGCCTTTACCTTGATTCTTTCTCTTTCTTTATGTGGTGTATCTTGTGTGTGTGTGTGTGTGTGTGTGTGTGTGTGTGTGTGTGTGTGTGTGTGTGTGTATGTGTGTGTGTGTGTGTGTGTGTGTGTGTGTGTGTGTGTGTGTACACAATACATATCCATGTCTGCTTCCTCCTTTGGCCCTGGTGTAGATCAAGCTCTGGAATGGGAGTATTCCTAGTAATCACACAGTACTCATGGCCAGCAAAGAGCCACCTACCCAAAGGTTTTCCTATTGGTGCACTTGTTTGTAACAGTCACACAGGCAACATTCATGCAACCAACTGGGCTGCTTTCCTCCCTTTCCCAAGAAAAACATGACTATTTCTTACTACCTTGGAGTAGCGCCCGAGGTGTCGTGGATGTGGTGACCTTGGCCTTGCTCACTTGCTCTAGGACTTTATTATACATTGTTTTAGGTTCTTTTCAAAAGTAGGGCCAACTCAAAATGTCTTCAGTAGTCACTTTTATTTCTCCTACAAATGCATTTCTTGTTGATTATCGTACTTTTAAGTGGAAAGTTTGACTAAGCAGCTTGATTCACAGAATACTCTCAGTGCACTCTAATCTGCTCATGCACTCTGCTCCCTAGATTGTCTGATGATTTACATTTGACCTGAGACATCTGGAATGAGGAACTTTCAGATGACAATGATGATAATGATGATTATGACAATGACAATAATTATGATAAATGATAGTGATAGTAGCGATAGTTTTCTTTGCAATTATATGTGTCAGACATAACACTCAACATTGTACATAAATTTTACTTTTCAAGTTCATGATCATATAGAAAGATGCTATTATGTATTCCACCTTATGCATAAAAAACTCACCTGTGTGAGTATGGATGTAGACCCACAATTCATACATACCTACTCCTCTTGAGAGTCTCAGTTACTGTTTTAGACACTACCACAAACTGCTTTTAGAAAGCATATAATGCTTGTCCAAATTATTAAAATTTTTAAAAATTCATAAAGGCCAAAGATGTTAACACCATGCTATACCTGGCCTTCTTTGATGTGTACATAGTTACTCAGACCCTTGTTCAAAACGAGGCATGCCTGGACCCAGCAGTAAAGGAAAACACTGTCTATGGAGGCTTGCCAATTGTGTCTACACCTTGTCATCCTTCTCAGGATCACCATTGGCCTTGATTTTCCCTCATTGGGTAATGCCCCTCTCACCCCCATCATGGGGCATGTATGCTAACCTCTGATAGGTTTTCCCATAGAAATGGCTCCACTCTGCACTATTGAGCATTTGTTATGTGTCTTGTTTGGGGATGTAAGGATAACAAGTCATAAATACATAGGCACTGGAGCGGAACTGGTAGCCATGAACTTGTATATAATCATATCTGAAGGAAAGGAAAGGAATCATGAGCTGAGGAGCCAGTGCTGCACCTCATGGCAGAAATATAGTTTGAGGAGAGAGAAAAAAATACGATAGCATTCTAGAGAGAGAATGCAGTATTCAAAAATATGTGAGTTGTTCAGACAATAAAGGATCCTTTGCCAAGCCTAAGTAGATGCTTAGAGGTGGAAGGCAACAAGATACAGCCTGAAGTGGGACAAGAGAGGACTTCTCTATCCTGCTAGGGGACAATGGCTGCTGGAGGTCATTAGTCAATAGAGTTATGCTATCAGATTTGTTTTAGAACCCTTTGAGGATTTGTTTTTCCTGGAAAAAACAGAGGAATTCCTTAGGTGTTCTACATTTGTACACAAGACAGAGACGTGGGATGTGAGCTTATCCTGTGCAGCTGGGAAGTAAGAGTCAAGTACGTGTCACTGCCCATCTGGTCCTTGGATGGTCTTGCAAGACAGGATCTAGTTTCTAGATAGTTCTAAGTAACTTCAGTCCTAGGCCCAAGTGTCCTATGATCTGTGGTTGACGAGGCATCTCACTTGACTTTAACGTTTGACAGTGTTGACCATAGTTCTAATGATATCTGTTCTGCCTGCTCAGGCTATTCTTGCTTAAACTTGCCAGCCCCTTCCTAGCTTGGCCGATATCCCTGGAGCATTAGTCTCTGCCAGAGTTGATCTGGCTCAGCCTATAGTCATTTACCATATTGTCCTCTGTTGGCCTGTCCCTTCTTGGCCCTCCTTGGGCTCTGCGATTCTCCCCTTGTCTACTTCATAGCTGATTCTACAGTTTTATGGCTACACATTTCAGCAGGACATATGCTCAGTAAACAGAACAGAGGAACAATGAAAGGGCAAGCTGATGAAGGAATGGTTGGGCAAGCAATTGCTGTAGGGAAACCTGAAAGCTGACATATATCCCCAGGTGAGGGAGCAGGGTTCAGTCAAGGAAAGTCTGAACAAACAATAAAATCCAGAAGTCTCTGTGCATGGACCTATGCCATTGCTTCGGATTTCCTAAGACTTAAACAATGCAAAGGAGTTCAAATATGGACACATGCTCGTTCGCTCTGGTGTTGTATTGATTCTGTCCTAGTATTTGGCCTCAAAGTTTTATGGCCATTCTTTTTGCTCTGTAATTGCATGGTATCAAGGGGAATGTTTATAAAGTGGCTGTGAAGCTCCCCAGCTCTGGGGCTGTGGACATCCTGCACTCAGTTAACCTTCCTGTTTCACACCTCATTGCAGTGTGGCAAAGCGCTCCCTGGCCTTTCAAAGCAAGAGGACTGCTGTGGGACAGTGGGGACCTCCTGGGGCTTTAACAAATGCCAGAAATGCCCCAAGAAGCAATGTAAGTGACATCTCATCATTCCTCTGTGGTTAATGGAACATACCTCTTTTCTTACCTGTGACTCTTAATCACGAGTCTCCTAGACCTTCAAAGAA
The DNA here is from genome assembly GCF_021556685.1 of Rattus norvegicus. Lineage (NCBI taxonomy): Eukaryota > Metazoa > Chordata > Mammalia > Rodentia > Muridae > Rattus > Rattus norvegicus. The sequence continues at coordinate 26,455,318 of NC_141539.1, read as the reverse complement.
ATCTCTGGCTGTATTCCAAAACAAAGTGCTACAACCTACATTTCTAGAGACCTTGCAAGTTCATTAAAACTTTCATACCACCTCCTCCTCCTCCCGGTCCTCCTCCATCACTCCTCATCTTCCTTCTTTTAAACAGTTACTGGTCACCTTCTGCAGTTTAATTACTTACATAGGGGAGGCACTACAAAGAATTGATGAGCAAAAAATTCAGTTTTTCAGGCCCTAGGGAATAGGGGGGCTCTTAAGATGGCGAACAAGTGTTTCCAACCCTATAAAAAAGGCAGGGCAGTTACTATTTTATTACGTTAGATTCCTTAAGTGAAAATGTTGTCAGTCCCCACACATTTCATTATGCTGCAGATCACATCCTTCGTGAAAAGAAGCTCAGATGAGGAATGCACTGCGTACTGATTTGTTAAAAAGGAATGTGTAATTATAGAACCTAATACTTTGCCCCTTTTTCTTAACACTGCTTCTGTGCTGCCCCAGTCCCTAGTGACTGCAGCATGAACGTGCTGTGATTTGCCCTCACAGTGTTTTACAGCAACTGTTATTTGAATCAATCCAGGTTTACACTGTTCTGTCGCCCTCTTCTCTACACAAGATGGTAGCTTTATCTTTGAACGGAGTATTAACTGACTGACAGAGTTCAAAGAAACACGCCTTAGAAAGGCAGTACTAACTTGTTTTAGGTCGAGTTTTCTTAAACTTCTGTTCTTCCCCCCAAGATGACTTTTTTTTTCTTTTCAGGCATCAGTCTTTGTTACATAAAACTGAAGATTTTTATAATTGTCTCTGCCTCTCATCTTAAAAGGAACATCTCATTTGCTACAGTCAGACGATTTTTATTTATTTGTCTGAAGTAATTGTTGACTGGACTGGTACTCTCACTTGTCTTTAAAACCTTTTTAAGTGTTCTTATTTTATATGTATGAGTGTTTGCTTACATGCTTGTTTGTGTACCCCACTTGTGCCTGATACCCACAGAGTTCAGAAGAAAGTGTCAGTTCCCCTGGAAGTAGAGTTCTGTATGGCCGTGAGCTTTTAGCTATTTAGATACCGTGTAGAGGCTGGAAATGGAGCAACAAAGTGCCCTTAACTACTGAACCATCTCTCCAGCTTCTCACTTGCCTTTTAAGCCTTTCTGTTCAACCTAAAATATTACTGCCTCAGAATTTCTAGTCCATCTTTTTAAAAGCTATTCTCCCAGCATGGTAATTTGCTGTAAAGCACCTCCTCCTTGTTCTGTGATTTCTGTGATTTGAATTCCTAGTTTCTCAGACATACAGGGTCTCTGATTACCTGAAGTCTTCATTAAATTCCTTGACACTACTCTTAGTGTTTGCTAAATGACTCATTTATAGAAATTCCTGCTAAAGTTTGTGAAAGTTAGTTCCTCATCCAAGAGAGAAAAAAAATCCCATGAGATACTCAGTGGTGAAAGAATGTCTCACATGGATTTTCCAAGAGGACCAAATGATGGTTAGGAAGATGGATTTCCACGAGCCAGGCTGGTTGAATGATAACCATCCTGCCTCACATAAAGACCTGTTTACCTAAATTATTTTGGTTATCTGACTGAAGGGATCTCTGGGATACATTTGGAATTATTTAAAGAACATTGTGTTTTAGAGTTGGGGTGACACAAACTTGACTGCTCCTGCTGTCATTCTCTGTCATTAGTCATGGAATCTGTATCTAAATGGCTAAAAGCACACTGCCAATCTGCTTTGGGAGCTGTGCCTGCTTCAACGGCCAGGTCTGTTTGTCTAACCATGTTCTGGGTGGTGACATGTTTCCCACTGTTAGGTCTAAGGATGGGGGTGAGAGAAGATGCCCCAACTTGGGTTCTGGTCTGTTTCTATTTCTTGATACTTTTTCCTTCTTCCCCCTTGTCTCTCTTTTTCCATTTGCTTGCTTCTTTGTGTCCTTTCTCTGCCTTAGTTATTTCTATTTTTTTCTTTCCTAAATTACAAAGGAGCCAAGAGTGATAGACATTAGGGATAAAGGGGTTCATATCATCCCCCCTTTAATTCCTAAGGCTTCCCGACCTCCAGCCATTTCTATCTAACATTACATTACCTGGGCATGAACCTGCAGCTTTATACGGTGTCATTAGTTCCACAGTTCAGTACTGACGATGACTTCAGCAGAATGGGAAAGTTCAAAGTTATTCTTTTGAACAAAATGTTGATAAAAATAAGTTCATGGCTCATTTGACGTATGAATTGAAGAGATGGCTTTGGTTTTAGAGTGGTAGGGATGAGGAATGAAGTAACTCTAACTTCTTGGCGGTTACTGGGCTTGTACTGCCTAAAGTGACTCACTACTGAGAAGCACACTCAAGGTCACATTCTTCTTAAAATCTTTCCTTCCCTTGGTTGGCACTACTCTGTAGATCATATTCATGCTGGAAGAGAGCAGATGTCCCTTGGCTATTATATATGATGGTTGGGGTTTCATGACCTTATTTTGTTTGTTCTTTGCTTGTTTTGTTTTTCTTAAAATAGTTCAAACCCAACTTTCAAGCGGCTTTTATTTCATGAAGTTTTGTTCAGCCAGATACAAAAACCTTTCATTATTGATATAATTTTTTTGCTATGAAAACTCAATTTTAAATCTGTAAATGATTTCATTAGCTGGTCTATCATCTATTAGCAATGTGCTTAGTGGGAACAAGTCGCTTGGCTTCACACGGTTTTAGAAGAAAATTAGCACAGAATCCTAAGCAGAGGGAAACTTTGAGAGGCCACCTGGTCTGGCTCCATGCCTTGAAGAGACCGCTGAATATGATCATTTTGTCACTGAAGGACTCACAGCTGAGGTCCCAGTTTCTGTAGGAACCCATGTCAGTGTTTTCACTGTATGGGACAACACTGGACTTGAGGCCAAAGATGAATGGAGCAACTTCCACATGCCAGCGTTTGCCCTGTTAGCTCACTGTTCTCTGAAATGAGTTTCTGTAGAGGAATGCATCTTATGATAGGAACATTTAACCACTAATTGGAAGATAATACAAAGCAGTCTTGTGATTCAGTTACTACAGTGAAGATTTGCTGGCAACCTACTAAGGATACAGCTATTGCAAAATAGGAAGTATACTGAGAACAGCGTGAGGTGGAACTCTCTATTGGTACTGATAGCTTGTAAATGGTCAATCTACAATGGCTTGTAAATGGCACCACATCTAACAGCTTCAGATCACAAGAACTTAAATCATAATAAATGATTTCTTTCCTCCATTTACAGCCTATCATGGATATACTCAAATGATGGAATGCCTACAAGGATATAAACGGGTTAACAACACCTTTTGTCAAGGTAAGGGTTTTGGAATTTACTAGTGTGGACTCCATGAGTAGAAGCTCGAGTTATTTTGCTACATGATGCCCCTGGTCCCAGCATGTGACAGTTACGTGGTGAATGGATGATTTCCTGCTCTTTCCAGGTAGTTAAGGGCATACTGATATGTGATTGGTAAAGTTTCTTCTTCCTCTTAAAGCTACTAGAACTCTTATCATCTCTTAACCTGTGGCAAAAGCCTGCAGGAGAGTGGCCAGTACTGAGCAGACTCGGGTCCCTATGCTGGTTATGTCATATGGGTACATGGGTGCCCACACCTGTACTTACTTAGCCGAGGGACTTCCCTACTGACCTGCCATCTACAACAGAGTTCCCTTTTCTCTTCCCATGAGTATTTTGTTGCCCATCTTAAATTTTGTAGGAAGTAAAATGCCAGCATGAGTAGGTGTCCCCTAGGCATCCAGAAAAGCTAGAGTTAAATGTAAGATGCCCTGAGTACTCTTGCTTCAGTTCTTAGCACAGTAGGGGAGCCACACATACTGGGAAGACCTCATAATTCATAGAGTCTTGGGCTTAGAAGTGAAGAACGTAAGACCACACTGGGAAGTTAGGTGTCTTCTTTATGGCTGGGTAGAGCTGAAGGCATTTCTCTATTTGACCAGTGCCTACTTCAGTATGCATATCATCCGATTTTCATTTAGTGACTCATGGGGACCACTGCCAAGACTCCTCAGACAGTGCTAGGATTTCTTTCTACTTAGTCCTGAAATTATTTCTTTATATTGTGTTTTAAGAATTTACTTCAAAGTTTCTCTGATTTCCATGGCTTCCAGGGAAAGCCCAGCTTTACTGATTCATGGATTCAGAACCTAGAGCTCATCATAGATTAAAAACATGGAAGAAATGAAGAAATGATTTATTGATTGGTGATATGAGTTATTATGGTTTATTTTTAACTGGGACAAGTACTGATGATGGCTTAGCAGAAAAAAAAAACAAACTAAGATGTTTTTAGTGATTCTTCATAAATTCTGTGTCTAAACTCTAAACACAATGTCCAGAACTTTATAAAGTAGTAAACAAGTGACCAATTTTCTTGTTCCTATTTTTTCTTTTGTCACTATGTAGCCTTGGCTAGCTTAGAACCCTGTAAAGAACAGGCTGACCTCAAACTTTAATTTTCTTAATGATTAATTCTATTCTAACATCTGTTTATTTCATCCAAGTCATTTCTCCAGTACAATGTGTTTATTTGGTAATATCTGTTAGTCCTTCAAATGTGTTTGGGAAGTAAATAATAGTATGCATATATTGCAAGTGGAGACATTGAGGTCCATAGAGGTCAGGTATCTTGTTCAGTATAGGTTAAGCATCAAACTGGGTAAATGAAGCTATTCACAACTGTGCTTTATTGCATAGAATGTGACCTAACACATTCTGTGTATAGAGTGAGAGTTGCTACTTACTATGAGTTGTTACCCTAGAAGTTTGCTTTTCCATTCAGTCTTCAGATGGACTAGTGAGATCTAGAAATGGTTAATCTCAATTAGAAAGTGATACCTCAAACAGAAAGAATCAAGAGCTTTTTGAACAGTTAGACAGATGATTAACAATAAAGAACCCAGCCTCCATTACACACTTTAGGCACCTGTGTGTCTACATGCACAATGGCCACAGTACAAGGTTTACACATATTTACAAAGTATTCCTAATAGATAGTAGCTAATTAGAACAGAAGGCCTCCTGACTGGTATGAGAGTTTGTAAAGGGTAAGGCCATTTAGCTTGGTTCTCTTTAATTAAAAAAGATTATTCCATATGTCTTTCTTTTATCTGATTCAAGATGGGCAATGGTTTCTTATTATAAACTACATTCCTATTTGGTAAAACACACACACACACACACACACACACACACACACACACACACATACACACACACACATGTAAGGAGAATGCAAGCTGGGAATGGTGGTATATGTCTATAATCCCAGCAGTCAGGAGAAGGAGGCAGAAGGATGAATTCTAAAATGTACTGGGCTATACTCAAAGATCCTGTCTGGAGAGAAGGGGGTGTAGTAGAGGCGAAACTTTGCACGTCATTATTTTAAAAGACTGGAGAATTCTCTGGAAGATGCTTGTGGATCTTGTACTCTCCTCTGTTTGGTATGGCTGGGTGATCTTTAGGAAGTGTGGTTCATGCCGAGGGAATCTTCTGGTGGTTGGTTAGTAACACCAGATCCTGGCTCATGCAGGTCTCAGGAGGAGGCCTGTAAAGCAGCGTTATGCTTTCTGGCAAGGATTCTGGATTGAAGTATCACAGAACATTCTATTTTGTGGTGCCTCAGGAAGGCACTGCTAAATTACACTACAGAGAAGTTTGACTCATGAAACAATATGATTTCATTCAGCATAATCTATTGTAATTGCTATTGAGAGCAAGGCTTAATTTCCCTCCCTTTGTGACATTATTAGTTGGCAAAATGAAATAGAACTTTCTCAAATTACATATGTACACTTAGGTTTCCTAGAGCCTTGAAGTTCTTTGATTTTGTTATCCCCAACCGAAATTCAAAAGGAACCTATTAAGCATCTAATTACTTGTGCTTTCCACATTGTTCTTGCAGTCTCCGGTCCTCTCTGTTTACAAAGTACATTTAAAATTAAAGTGATTAATAACTAGAATTACATTATTTCCTTCAACAAAGCGAATTCATGTCCCAAAGCATCTTTTACCAATGTGCGCTGAAAACAAGGAACCAACTGTGTGCACATTAATTTGAGAAGCTTTCAAGTCATTGCCCTTAAAGCTTTTTTCCCCCTCTCTCCTCTAGTGAACCAGTAATTATCTTTTCAAGAGAATGATTTATGGCACATACATGCATGCTGCTCTGAAAGTTGCCCCTCTGTCCTCAGCATGATGGAATTGGGATAATCTGTTTCATCATTCGTAACAAGAAACGCAGCTATGTTTCCTGGTAGATCTAGAATGGTGTTCTTCATATGCCATTTGAATGTTTGGCTAATGGTTTGGTACAGAAAGAGAATTAATCAAGTAGCAGTGAGAATGCCTACTGTCTTGATTGAACTAGCAAATGCTAGACACTTGTCTCTTCCATAATGCCTTTACTTACCATCCATCTACCTTGAGAGAAGAGCATTTAAAGGGCAGCTGTGCAGGCTATGGAGAGTTGTAGCTCACACAGTGTGTTCGTCTGGTGTCTTTGAAGCAATGAGTTTGATCCTCAGCACCATTAAACTGGGCAAGATGGCCACACCGAACACTTAGGAGCTAGGGGTAGAAAGATGAGGAGTTCAAAGTCATTCTCTTATCTATAGTGAGTTAGAAGCAAACCTGGTCTACACAAGACCTTGCCCTCCAAACGGAGTTAGATGTAAGTCTAAGTGCTAATTTTTGAAGGTGAAATTTTTGGCACTCCTCAAATCACTTACCAGTTCCATGACTTTACTGATACAAAGGACAACACAACTGCCTTCTGCCTTTCAAAAGCCTGCCCAAGTGCTGCAGATTGTGTCAAAATATGTAACTATAAGATGCCTTACACTTTTTTTAAATCACTGGTAGCATGCATGGCAGTTTTTCATAGATAGTCTTGAAAACCTCTTCAGTGATTCATTGTTCCGCAAATATACACAGGGCATTCCTGAGCTGTCCAGAAGGTTTGTCATGAGCTGTGGGTAAGATATTGTTCCTACCCCCATGGACCAGTTTGAATAAGCAGGATGTAATTTGCTTAATTCACTCTCCCAACTCACTGAGTTATAAGTGACTCAGAATGAGCCTCTCAAAGGAAGTATGAAGGAATTGTGCATAGACCTTTCTTTTGTTACCATTTTATTCTTATACTGGTTGTTGAACCAAATAAATGAACAGAACCTTTACATTCAGGGCAGTGACACCCATTGTCAAACTTCCACTGGCTGGCTCTTTGTGGGCAAACTGTAAAGCCCTAAAGTGTAGCTATAACAGAATTGTAGTTAGTCTCAAAAAATAAATTGTCCATTTTTAAGGATCATATTTGCTGTTAAATAAAACTCACTTGCAATTGCATTTAAAACCTTTTTATGAGTGTGTAATCCATGTGTGGAGTAGTACACAGATACAAAGGGAGAGTTTCATGCTGTCTGGTTCAATGAGTTATAGAGCAAACATACTTTTATAGTTCATCCCCAGGTCAACAAATAGACTATATCCTATACTAGAACTGCCCTGCTTCTCCCAGAAATTTCACTTTCTCCTTCTCTTCAAAAGTAATTTGTATTCTTCCTCTTTTAACCATAGATTAGCTTTGCATTTGTGGAAAATTTTCAAAATTTGTATGTATTTTTGTGTCTCATCCTCCTTGCTTTCTTCCTGCTGTTCCCCTTCCTCCTCCACTGTCCTCCTCCTCCTCCTCTTCCTCTTCCTTCTTCTTCACTGAGATAGGATCCTCCTAGGTAGTTCATGCTACCATTATGGAGCCCAGGCTACCCTTGAATATGCGATCCTTTGCCTCCTGGGTGCTGCGATTATAGGAATGTGCCACTGTGCCCAACCCAGTATGTATCCATTTTTTTTTTGTCTCATTTAACAGCATGTGGCCAATACAGCTTTTGTTCTGACTGCAGTGAGGATGCTGTGCTTTACTGTTATTCAGTGCTCGCCCCCTCTCCCCAGCGCTTCCCCTCTCCTTTGTTGTTGTCTTCACTTCTCCCTGCAGTCTTGCTACCCAGCTTTGACCATAAAAGAGTCCCTTCAGTTTCACTGTGGTAAGAAAATTCTGTCTCTCGAAAGAAATAAAATCATACATGAGGTGGTGAGTCTCTGGTTGTATTTGGGAAATAATAGTAGATAATTCATAGGTACAAACTAAGACCAGACTCACTCATACATGATAATTTAATGCTTTAAAACATTGAATATTTATTTTGTTTCACCTGTCCTCCACCCACATACTCCACAGGAAACCAAAGAAACCAAAAGCAAGAAACTGGGGCCCTTGTTCAAGACCTTTGGGGTCTTTACTGTGCTGTGCATAGATCAAACAGTTTCTATGGACATAGTTTTGCACAGGATATCTTTTTGTCAGTGGCTGCTGCGGGCTTTTGTTTGATATGAAATGCCTCCAATACAATTGCTTTCGTGCATTGTTCATCCAACTTTTTTGTTCATTCATCTTCTAAAATAATTTTGAAAAACTCACATGTTCGGGCTAGCACTTGTGTTTAAAGAGTAAACCAAATATATTCAGTAGATTCATGCTAAATTTATCTGTATTAGAAATGGACTTGATTTGATCAAAACCCAGGGATCATAGGGTTGGGTTATTCAGTTGATGAACAATGTCACCCATATAACCTGTGAAGCAAATTTCATTTTCTCCATGAAACAGACCAGATTTAATGCCTTTCTTATGTGTTCCTCTGGAGGGGTGTACCTATATTGATTCTTTTGATGCCTGTGAGAATTTTACAATGAAGGATAATGTCTCCTGAATGACTCTGGGTAGGCAAGGGTGTGCTTGGACTTGGTGAAAAGCAAGAAGGTACTGAGGAAATGGGGGAGATAGAAATGAGGGGGTTAATAGATGTATTCTTAAGAGAACTTCAAGAGCTGAAGCTGTTTCCCAGTGGTACAGCACTCGACTAGCATTCCTGAAGGCTTAGATTCAATTCCCAGAAGACTCTTCTTTGGTGAAAGAGATCATTTCAAAGGAAACACCGAAGGCTGAAGATCTGGACATAAATTCCCTTCAAAGTGTCAAAGCTTGTGTGTACTCTACGGAATGTCATCATGTGCCAATAGAGTACCACATCCTATCTTCCTTGGAAGTTTAAGAAATACCTTTGTCCTGATAGAGAGTTCTTAATCTTCCTCTACCTAAACTAAATGAAGCACCCACATTATGACAAGGTCTCTCATTAAACCAGAAGCTTGCTGACTCAGCTTTACTCACTGGCCTGCAAGCCCTGCCAAGACACCAAAGTGGCTGCCTGACCAATACCGAGATTGTAGGCATGCACCAATGTGCTTGACTTTTTCATGTGTACAATGAGGGTTGAACTCAGGTCCTCATGCGTGGACAACAAGCACTTTACAGACAGCCATATTCCCATCCCACTTGCCTTAGTTAGTTTCATTGTTGCAATGAAAGCCCAGAACCAGAAGCAAGTTCCAGAGGAAAGTCTTTACTTGGCTTATATTTTGCAGCACTGTTCATCATTGAAGGAAGTCAAGGCAGAACACAAACAGGGCAGGAACCCGGAGGCAGGAGCTTATGCAGAGGCCATGGAGGACTGATTCTAGTGGGCTTGCTCCTCATAGCTTGCTCAGTCTGTTTTCTTAAAGAACCTATGATTGCCAGCTCAGGGATTGCATTCCCCATCAACCACTAATTAAGAAAATGCCTTACAGGCTTGCCTAAAACCAGATCTTATGGAGGCCTTTTCTCAGTTGGGATTCCCTTCTCTCAGATGACTTTAGCTTGTCAGGTTGACATGAACTCTGTACATTCTTAAATAGTCAACTCATCCCATCTGGCTGAGGACAGCATTTATCTCAAGGCATTTTTTTTCTGTCTTCAAATTCATGTCTTACTGCTGATGGAATCCCATGACAGAATTTCTATCCATCAGCATGGCTCACTGTACACTGCTAAATCTCCAGAAAGCCTTACATTGCCCCCAATCATGTGACACTTTCATCTTGCACCCAATGTCTATTAGTGACCAGACACACCTCATATCCTGTGTCAACTTGTGTCACCAAAAAGGCAGGAAATTATTATTCACTTGGTTAAATATCCATATTTTCTTAAAGGACATAGATGTGAAAAGGTTTATTTATTTCTCACGAGTGTGCTTACACAGTTCAACGTGTCATTAGTTAAATGCTATACTTCGTGTATCCTCTAGCATTTTCAATCCTAGAAACTGGTCAGTCATTTTGAAGATAAGGAATATTTAAACTACAGGTAACAGTGTGGATAATCTACATCAGACTCTTCATGTTACAAGGGTAGAAAATGGAGATGCAGGGAATTTGAGTGAACTGCTCCAAGTAACAAAGTTTAAACTCTCACTTACACCAAGGGCTGGGTCTTTGTGGAATATTTCTTTTTCTTTCTTTTTTTTTTTATTAACTTGAGTATTTCTTATATACATTTCGAGTGTTGTTCCCTTTCCCGGTTTCCGGGCAAACATCCCCCTCCCCCCTCCCCTTCCTTATGGGTGTTCCCCTCCCCACCCTCCCCCCATTACCACCCTCCCCCCATAGTCTAGTTCACTGGGGGTTAAGTCTTGGCAGGACCCAGGGCTTCCCCTTCCACTGGTGCTCTTACTAGGATATTCATTGCTACCTATGAGGTCAGAGTCCAGGGTCAGTCCATGTATAGTCTTCAGGTAGTGGCTTAGTCCCTGGAAGCTCTGGTTGCTTGGCATTGTTGTACATATGGGGTCTCGAGCCCCTTCAAGCTCTTGCAGTTCTTTCTCTGATTCCTTCAACGGGGGTCCTATTCTCAGTTCAGTGGTTTGCTGCTGGCATTTGCCTCTGTGTTTGCTGTATTCTGGCTGTGTCTCTCAGGAGCGATCTACATCCGGCTCCTGTCGGTCTGCACTTCTTTGCTTCATCCATCTTGTCTAATTGGGTGGCTGTATATGTATGGGCTACATGTGGGGCAGGCTCTGAATGGGTGTTCCTTCTGTCTCTGTTTTAATCTTTGCCTCTCTCTTCCCTGCCAAGGGTATTCTTGTTCCCCTTTTAAAGAAGGAGTGAAGCATTCACATTTTGATCATCCGTCTTGAGTTTCATTTGTTCTAGGCATCTAGGGTAATTCAAGCATTTGGGCTAATAGCCACTTATCAATGAGTGCATACCATGTATGTCTTTCTGTGATTGGGTTAGCTCACTCAAGATGATATTTTCCAGTTCCAACCATTTGCCTACGAATTTCATAAAGTCGTTGGTTTTGATAGCTGAGTAATATTCCATTGTGTAGATGTACCACATTTTCTGTATCCATTCCTCTGTTGAAGGGCATCTGGGTTCTTTCCAGCTTCTGGCTATTATAAATAAGGCTGCGATGAACATAGTGGAGCACGTGTCTTTTTTATATGTTGGGGCATCTTTTGGGTATATGCCCAAGAGAGGTATAGCTGGATCCTCAGGCAGTTCAATGTCCAATTTTCTGAGGAACCTCCAGACTGATTTCCATTTGTAGAATATTTCTATTCGACTTGTCAACTCCTTTAAATTGTAACTTTGGATTTAAAAAGTATTTCATAAAGTGGTAGTAACCATTCGTGACTTACCATCCAGGACAGTGATGAAGTTCAAAGGGCACAGCTGCTCTGTACACGTATAAATGAGGAGGAAGAGGCGTCTCATTGCATTGTCCTATTCGATTACACTGTTCTCCAGGACTGGATTCTTAGGCTATTTGAGGGGACCCTCTGGTTATCTATTTTCTTGAGTTTTATATTTCTGTGCCATCCAGTTAATAGACTGTGGTGGTCTCTGCAAACACTGGAGTTGGCAGAGTAACCATCCGTGTGAGGCAAGAAGGAACAGCAGTTCAGCGTGACGCTGTAGGCAGTTTGGTTCAAACTTTGAGAGTCAGACTCACACAGTTTATTTTAGGCATATATAAGTACAGTACAAGTTAGGCCAAAGGTTTTTTTTTGTTGTTTTTTTTTTTTTTTTTTGCTATAACACAATTCTGTGTGTCCTAGGAGGCATGACTATTTTGAAACTCTTCTCAAATACAGTCCAATTCTTCCATAAAGATGAGTCCTAGAGATAGGCTACATGTGATATCTTAAGGGCCTTGCAGGGGATCTGGTGTAATCTTGGTCGTACAGATAATGCAGAGGTCATCTGGGCTGTTAGCCACTTCCAGTGCTGGTTGTGCTTTGGGGAGTCAGGTATTTCAAAGGGGGCATCTAGACTATTATTCATCTCCATTCCCAGCCTTCTGGGCAGAAAAGATGCTATAATCTTCTCTTGAAAAGACAACCCTTACATGTTTAACATTCCTAGCTTCTCTAGTACTATCTGGGAGCACAAGAAACTTATGCTCCTAACAATAGATTATAAGGCATTTTTTTCTTTAGTACTCGGTATCAAACTAAAGGCGTTGCATACACTAGGCAGTCACTGTGCCTCCGAGTTATACCCTCAGCTCTTAGAAGACCATTCATCTTAGTTGTTAAGTGATACGATTTAGCCAGTCTTCAACCACTTACACAGTTCTGCATGCTTGAACTTCGCAGAAAGTCAGAGCTACGCTGGTAGTCTGTATAGGTAGAAACCCTTGCAAGTGTTTTCAGTAAGGAGAGAAAAATGGAGATCTTTCTGTGAGCTCTATGTAGCTCCACGAGTGCTGCTTATTTGACACGGAGCCATGCATACCTCTTCCCTCTGCCTCTGTGAGGCCCTAGCCCGCCTAACACAACAGCTGCTGGAGATGAACTGTGTGTGTGGATGACCACAGGAGTGCACCCTCTTGGGCCCTCTGTTTTGGTTCTTAAGCCAGGCGATTGTGGTACTATGTGTAATGGTCCTGCTGTTCCCAATGAAGATAGGACCCTATGGACTTTCAGAGACAATGGTGGCCTGCTGAGGGAAAAAAAAGGAGTAAACCCAGTTGTTCACCTATTTTGTTTTCTAAACTGAGTAGTAAAGTACATTTGACTTAGTCTGAGTATATTCAAGAAATGTGGTCGACCCTGTGAAATATGAGATTTCTGATCTCTATTGTATTTGGCAAGTGTCGCCTACTTATAGTTTATAATCGAGTTAGAAGATTTTCTTCTTGAATGTATGTGGTGCTGGGAGAAGGTTTTCTTAAATAAGGAAAATAGCCTTAGGAGTTGAAGTCTGGGTGGAATTATAATTCACAATTTGCCGGTCACATTTCACATGGTTGTTAAACTTTGGCTCCATACCCTCTTTGCTTAGAGTGGTCCTTAAGCTTATTGTATCTGGATGATGTACGTTCAGTTTAACCTGTGTTTTGTCCTTCATCTGCCTGTGGATCTCCAGTTCCCTTCCATTTATTTAGAAAAGTTAAAAGGGACTTAACCACCTCAGAAGGCCTTTTGAATAGTTGCTCATGTTTCTTATTAACTTGTGAAGCACTGAATGAATAGTTGTAAGAATATTTTGCTTTTTACTTTTCTTTTAGCACAAAGGGTACAGACTCTCTACATACTTCTCCAGATATAGGAGGGATGGGAAAAAGGATGGCAAGGAAAAAGAGTTCATATCTATATAGTTTTTGCTTGTATGGGTGTTACCTATGGGTATTGAAAATTTGTGAATGAAATCCTTCCCAAAACTTGATTTGTGCATTGTTGATATAGACATAGAGGAGTAAACCAAACTGTCTTAGTGTTACGTAGTCCTTTTTACTTCATCTGTTCCTCAGACTGCCTTACTTTATAATGTTTTCCCCCCACATCTGAAATTTTTAGTGTGCACTGTAAGTCTGGGCAGGACAATCTTTTGTCAAGGGGATTACTTTAAGAATGGTTAGTATCTCTGGTATCCATCCTCTTTGAGTTTCCCAGTCCCCGTGAAAACCAGATGCTCTCTGGGCAGAATTAGACCATATCTCCCTTTGAGGGTCACAGAACCTCAACCCTCTCATAAATATGAGCATTGTGGCTCAAACCTGAAATCTTAGGACTTAGAATGATGAAACAGGAGGATTCTGTGAGTTTGAGGCCAGCATGAGCTGCACAATAAATTCTAGACTAGTCTGGCACTACAGAGTAAGACCTCATTTCAAACAAAATTAAAGCAAAGCCCCAAGAGGACAGCAATCCCCCTAACCTGTAACACTCTCTGTACGTGTTTCCATTGTAGAGGAAGAAGGATTGACATTTAAATGGCTAAGAAGTATTTAAAAAATATTCAGTGTCAGTCCTCATCTGAGAACAACAGACTAAAGCCATATGGCACAACACTGTGCTCTTCCAAAATGACTGAATTTAATAGAAAGATTGATACTAAGTTGACAAGGACTTGTCAGCTGGGAGTGGAAATTGGCATAGCTTTTGAACAAGTATTTAAAATAAATATAAACATGTAAATACATGCTCAAGAGAATGAGTACTGAAGTCTTCCTGTCTATTCCCATACATACTTGTACACACATGTATTTGTGAGTGCCCACAATTGATAACAACAGACCCAAATGGGAAATAACAGATGTAGTATCTGAATGGTTAGGTTCGGTTTCCTCACAGAATAACATCCAACACACAATGCGAAGACTCAGCTACTATATATAACAGCACTGAAGCACTGTATAGTAAATAGTAAGACAGTTAGATCAAATGAACAATACTATTCATTTTATGTGCAATTAAAGAATAGGCATGGTGACAGCAGTCATAATAATTGCCAGCCGTGGGTACTGTGATATCACCTGGGACACTCTCTGAGGTAATGAAATTTTTTAAAAAAATTTATTTATTCATTTATTTCTAATTATATGTATTATGTACATGTCTCTATGTGGGTATGTACATGAATTCGGGTGACTGTAGAAGCCAAAGAGTGTCCAGTCTCCTTGACACTTGAGTTGGGGGTGAGTAGCCAACAAGGTGTTGGAAACTGAACTGAGGTCCTCTGCAATAGTAGTACTCGCTCTTAACCTCCAAGTCATCTCTCAAGACCTCTTGGGAATGTTATTAATTATGACCTTGATAATGACCACATAGTGTATGCGCACTTGTATTTCTTCTCTTGTTTGTTTATTTTTGAGATTGTATTTTAATTACAACATTTCTTTCTCTTTCTTCCACTAAACCCTTTCATATAACTAGCACACTTTAGGACATTTAGCTGTGTAGTTCAGATGGAGACATTTTAGTGTATATAAAATAAATAGAAGAAAGTTCAAAATAGAATGAATCTTTAATTGTGATGTTGGAGAAAATATGCTAAGATATACACCAACCAGCTGCTGAAGAAAGCAGGAGTCTTCCTGGCAATTGTGAGTGTGTTCAGGAAGGCCATATTTCAAGCAAGGTTCCTAGGGTCAGTTGGGGCAGTGGCAGTCAGAGTACTGGTGGCCCAACATGACCAGAGTAGTGGAAACCAGGGGAATCTTCATGCCCCTCCCCCTACCAGCTTGCCTGTTCTATTTACACCTGTAGGTCTCTCAGTCCTTCTCACTTGTTTCTTTTTTTTTTTTATTAACTTGAGTATTTCTTATATACATTTCGAGTGTTATTCCCACTTATTTCTTTTTAACTCATAGTTTCTAAGTCCCAAGGCATTGTGGTTAAGGCTGCTAGCTGTGGTAAAGAGGTCCAAAGGAGAAGCATTGGAAAGCATATGGTTGCCTTAACAAAGCAATTGTTGTTATAACGGAGGCAGTTAGACATGACTCAGAAAATAGAGGACCTTCAACCTTGACCTGACAGCCAACAATGAGGCTGGAATACAGATGCATTAAAACCCTTGTAACAAAGGAGGAATTGCTAAGAAGTGGTCATGGAGTGTGTTGTAGAAAAGCCACTGGATAGAAGAAGGCTAACAATTGTAACCATGAAGAGATGTGAGGGAGGAATAGAAGAGTAGAGATTTTGTCCAGTGTTTCGGATCACAACTGGCTGGCTACCCAAACCTCAGGCTTTACTTGGATCCTGTGATAAGGTCTTTGCTTGTACTGTGTAAGCTCCAATTGGACTTGGCACTCTTCCTGGTCCTTCATGGTGGTTTTCTTAAGAAGAATGAGTTATGGGGGAAAAGTTTCAATTATATGCTGCATATAAAAGACTGTTATAGCACAGTACACAGCTTGATAAAGAATAGGACCATCAGGTGCTGGACCAGGTCTTCTTCTGGTTGTAATTTAGCTGTTTCCAGATGCATCCAGTTGTCACTCTGTACATCTTATAGAACACATGTGCACTAATTTCTCATTTGTACATCATGCAGCCAGTTACATTTTTGTCACTCATATTAACTAAAAACACTGACCAACATCCAACATATACTCAAATGAAAATGTTCTCATGGAATCTAATACCTCATACAATGAATATACACAACGAAAAATTTAGAAATGTTAAAAGTGTATGGCTTAGAGGAAATATCTATAATGTAGATAACTATGACTTCTTAGAAATTCTTCTAGAATTTATGTTTCAATAATATTTTCTCAAGTAATGATTTATCAAAGGAAGTTTTTGACTTTGATGTGAAGATTCTGTAATATTTTGCTATCATTGTGTCCAATCTTAATTTAGGAAATTAATAAGTTTAAGACGCTCTATAAAAGGATTGCAGAAGAATTCCTGATGGAAAGACATAAAAGTTACTTGACATAGAAGCGCTAACAGCCAACATCTGTTAATTGTTAAGTTTCATTGCCCACACTGGATCAAATAAAAATGGCTACTAGTTTTTCATTTTTAATGTATTCTTTTTTTCATTTTTGATTACCTTTACATGGGGCTATGAAAGCTTTTGTTTTATATTTTAGTCACCACACTTGTATCTTCTCTTTCAACTCCTTCTGATTATCTCTGGGATTGGCCCATGGGGTATCACTGTTTCTAGGCATAGTATTTCCTTTTACTTTATTCCAGAATCTTCTACTGCTAGGTATTTCTGCCTGGGTTTTATCATATGACCTTGAACTGTGAAACTGAATCCCTCACCTTCTGGCATTCTCCATTTAATGAAGCCTTTCCTCTTTTCTCAGACTAAAGCCCCTGACACCTGCGAGTCCTCTCCATTATTTTCCAGCCTTTGGTTGCCCAGTTGAATTCCAAGCCATGTCAGTAGTTCACTTTTAAAATGAACTGTGCCCTCCTCACCTCCCTGATTAACCAGTGTTAACCACACGGTTCATCACAAACGTCCTATTTACACTACTCCTTCAGTGGCTTATTTTATATCCTCTCTTCACCAAGCCATGTGCTGGCCAGGCCAGGTGAATTACCCTGGAGTCTGCTGTTGGGAACACTGTTTTCCTAATCTCCCAACTAATTACCTTACTGAACCTTTTCCCATTCAGTGGTGTCATTTGCCATTTCCAGGATCCCTTCCCCTGGTCGATCTCTTGTGCTCATGCTTTTGTCTCCACCCATATGACCATGTTTTCTAACCCAGTCCCATCACTAACCACCCCCCCCACACACACACCTTCTACCCTGAGGAAGTCTCACATCCTCCCCAACACTACCTCTAACTTCTTTTGGTAGCTCTTGACTGTCTCTATAAGCAATTTCAGAACTGAATGTCAGTTTGTGACAGTTCTAGTTTAGGTAACATGTATTATTCTTTACAGCTTTCACAGTTCACCTTTTTTTATGCACATCTAGGATGTCAATGCCTCCAGACTGAGGATTGCTGCCCCCCTGTATACTCCATAGTGCTTAGAATACACCAACACAAAAGCTTTGTAAAGGTGACCCTGTTGGTCAATTTTATCCGCTAGTACATTTTCAGCACCTAAGACAGAACCTGGAGTATAGTATATGTATCAGAACTAATAATACAACTGCGGATGTTTAATAGAGATTCAGTATAAAAGTAACTTTTATTGACCAGGTGAAATCGTTGTCTCGGAGACTTACTGCTAAATAAGCTCAACTTTTCTTGTTCTTTCTGAACTCTGGCTGGCTGGTTCAACTCAACTATTTTGGCTCAAAACTCCTCTTCATACTACTTGATCCAAACCGGCTTCTTGCGACTTCTGACCGAATTGCTCTGCTTGGCCTCAAACTAACTCTGGCAATCTGTTCTAATCTTGCTCCTTCTCGTTTTTTGGCTTGTTCTGTCTTCACGTACACTTAGCTTGGTCTCTCTGTAGAGTCTTTTTAAAACTGCTACACACCTTGCACCCTTCCTCTCCCTTGCTATCCTAAATAGCCTCTTTCCTATTCTGTTCTCCTAGGAGTTGGGTGTACCCTATCTCTGACTCATTCTGTCAGATTTTGTTCTGATTCATCACTTTACCTGCCTTTCAATTACACATCACTTTTAAAAATGGCTGCTTCCTTCTACAGACTAACCTTACGTTTATCGTTAAGGGATTAAAGATGTGTACTAAAAGCATGTCTGTATTCTAGCCAGATCAAATGATAATCCATGGCATATCCGCCTTCTGGCTGGACCTTGAAAGTCTTTGAATGTGATCTCTTGTCAGAGCAGCCATGTTGCTGGCTTAAAATGCCTCTGCAATTTGGCCATTGGAATTTTAATTCCTTCAATCCTACTGTTCTTTTGTTAACTTGAACTGCAACTATTACAGTGAGACAGAAATTGAACATGAGTACACCCAGAATCTGCACACTGGGGCTTGGTTGCTCCATCTAAAAGGCTGGTGTTTTCTTGCAGATATTAATGAATGTCAGCTCCAAGGCGTATGCCCTAATGGGGAGTGTTTGAATACCATGGGCAGCTACAGATGCTCCTGCAAAATGGGATTTGGGCCTGACCCTACCTTTTCAAGTTGTGTGCGTAAGTAGTAATCAGTTCGCCTTTCTATATTTTAACCATGTGTCTTGGGGGTTATCTAAAAGAAGAAAATATTCAACTAATATTGAAAATATCGGGGTCGGGGATTCAGCCCTTGCCTAGCGAGGTAGAGCGCTTGCCTAGCGAGCGCAAGGCCCTGGGTTCGGTCCCCAGCTCCGAAAAAAAAAAAAAAAGGAAAGAAAAAAGAAGAAAAAAAAAGAAAATATCATTAGTAGAAAATGGAAAGAGTAAGGAGACCAACTCAATTTAGTAAACTACATTTATACTATGGGAATTTCTCCATGATGCATTTTTTAACTGCATTCAAAAATACTTCACACTAAAACTCAGAATAGGGCAGAATCACAAGAGGGAACAGACTTGGATGAAAATGAAGAGTTCGAAAGGCTATGGTGGCATATACTTTTGATCCCAGCACTCAGGAGGCAGAGGCAGGTGGATTCCTGTATTCAAGGTCAGCCTAGTCTACAGTATGAGACAGTTCCAGGACAGCCAGGGCTAAACAAAGAAACCCTGTCTCAAAAATGAAAATCAAACAAGAGCAACAGAAGACAGGGGAGGAGGAGGGAAGGAACAAAGGAAGGAAGGAAGGGAGGGAGGGGGGGAGGGAGGGAGGGAGGAAAGAAGAATTGAGGGAGGGGGAGAGAGGGAGTTATTTAAATAGGTGTATCAGTCTTTTGTTGTTTTGGGAGATAAAAACAGACTTTTTTTTCCTTCATAAATATTTAAACCTTTAGGTTAAATCAAGCTTGGCCTCAGCTTCTGCCTTTAATTACTGCAAATCCCGAGTCACTGGAGTCTGTTTTTATGAAGTTTCACTGTACTCTCTCAGTTAGAAAAGCCTGGAAAATCATTTCAAAGTCTGCACATTTCAGATTTTCTGGCTCTGCTCTGATGTCCTCTAAATCTACAAAAGGCCCTCAAAGTGATGCTACTAGTTAAGGAATGTCCCTAGGGTTTTCTTTCCTAAAGAGTAAAGGTAAAAGTCTCCAGTGAAGCCACATAATATTGAAATACGATTTCACCAAATAGGCCATGTCTTCATGAAAACGAATCCAGTATAGTCATTTATGTGATCATTACATGATCTGTCTGACAATTAGGTTTGGAGGCACTTGAGATAAAAAACCTTAAAGAGGATAACCTGTGTGTGTGCATATGCACATGGATATATGTGTGTTTGCTCTGCATATGTGCTGTGTACTGACTGTATGCATGTGTGCATTGCATGCATGTGTGTAGCATATGTGTGTGTGTGTGTGTGTGTGATGTATGTGTTTAGACTAGAGAACAACCTCAAGTATCATATCTCAGGTACCATTTATCTTGCTTTTTGGGGACAAGGATTCTCACTGGCCTGGAACTTACCAACTAGGCTAGACTGGTTGGCCAGTGAGTCCCAGGGATACACCTGTCTCTGCCTCTTCCGCACTGGGATTATTAGCAGTTGCCACACACCTGGCTTTTTCTTCCGTGAACTCTAGAGATCAGACTCAGGTTATTATGCTTGCAGGGTGAACACTTTCCAAATAAGTTCTCTCCCTAGCTTTAAATTCAGACTAAGAAATATCAGTCTGTATTCTAATGTCTATGGGTGTTTTGTCTTCATGCATATCTTTGTACCACATGTATGCCTGGTGCCCACAGAAGCCAGAAGATGACATTGGACCTTCTGGAACTGGAGTTGCAGACAATTGTGAGCTGTCTTGTGGGTGCTGGAAATAGAACCTGGGTCCTCTGGAAGAGCAGCCAGTGCTCCACATTAAAAAACAAACAAACAAAAAACAGTATATGTTCATACAAAACTTAAAAACTTGACAGCAGGGTGAGGTAACTTTAAGAACCGTTCTGCCTGTGCCTGTCCAGCTAGGCACTTTGACTTTATTCTGATGTAGACTTGGTGTTTATTAAGCTGCCTCACATTCGATCGAGTGAAAACAGTCTTCATGAGGACTTGGCCTTTCAGCTTAAGTCTAGTTTATTGTTCTCTGAGCTGTGCTAGAGAGGAAATGAAGTCATGAAAAACTGACAGTCCTGCTTGCTGGATTTAAGCCTTTTGAAATGCTGTTACTAATTACTCCTGTTTTCCTTTCAAAACTGACAAATGCAGATTAGGAAATTGGGCACGTAAGTCTTTTCTTCCTCTCTCGTTTTCTCTCTCTGTGTTCTTTTATGGTTGGTTCTTACCTGAAGCAGAAAGGCACCTAACCAGAGGGCATTTTGGAGTTTGTTAAATTAGACTATGAAGTTTTCATACAAGGCACATTTGAAAACCGATGGAAAGATTTGGAATGTTAGGGAACAAACAAAATTGTTGATAATATCCAGATAATTTAGAGGTATCTTTCAAGTACTTGGAACTATATAAATGAATATTTAAACAGGTTCTAATGTAAGCAGTAATTATTGTTAAAAATAAAACAAAACCTTTGATACAGTGTTTGTTGTAAGTGCAGTTTTATCTTACACAGTCTGGTTAGAATTCTCACAATGAAGGTTGCACATTAGGTAAACTTGGAGAACCAGCCACAGACTGTGAGAGTTTGACAAGATCTCATGTCTAGCATGAAGGGCAGGCATCCAGGTTTTAATGAAATTGTAGAAACCTGCCAATGTGAATCTTGAAACACTTGCACAGCTCTTTAGAATGTATTTTCCTTGCCATTGCCCAAATAATTCTGAACTTATTAAACAACCATCCATTCTTATTGGAAAAATAAATAATTCAATTTTACGGGTCAGCTGCAACAGCTGAAATGATAAGTATTAAGTGATATTTGTGGCTAGTAAAGTTCCAGTTTAGAGCTCGGAGGTAAAACTGGGCCCTTTACCAGCATGGAGGTCACAGATGTGTTTCTTTCTTTCTTTTTTTTCTCTGTGAATTTACCACGTGTGCTATCATGGGTGTGTGTGTGTGTGTGTGTGTGTGTGTGTGTGTGTGAAATTCCTTAAGAATTTGTGATTTGTACCTATCTGTCCAGATTTGTTGATGAACTATATAAAGAAACTGATGAGGGGTCTATAGCCAGTGGAAAGAATCAGGGGAGAATGTGATGTTCTCAGTGAGTGGGGACAAATAGTGTATCCTTCACTGTCATGGGACAGTAGCAAAGAAATTGGGAAATGAGCGAACACACACACACACACACACACACACACACACACGCACGCACACGCACACACACACACACACACACACGCACACGTACACACCCCAGAGCTTGAGTGTGCAAGCATGTGGTAGAGACAGCATTTGCTTAAGCAGCATGAAATTGGGGTATATCCGGGCCATATAATGCGGGGCTAACTCGGTGAACTCTTGAGAAGTGTACTTGGCAGTCACTAAGGAGCTCTGGGAAGCTTTGGGAAGCTCTGGGAAGCTCTCTGTGTTCCCGAATGCTGCTGCTTCGAGGTAAACACCCCCTGCATTCTTTGACCCCACCTAAAGGGTGCAGTCATTTGTTCGTCTTGCCTAGCCCGCTCTCTGCCCTTTGACTTCCTGTAGTCAAAAAGAAGAGAGGAGGAGAGAGATGGCTGAGAGTTGCTGGCTCTTCAGACCTGTGCTTGTGGTTTAGGGAGCTGGACCAGTATCCTCCCAGCCTGCGCCTGCCTATCTTGTGGGCCAAAGTGAAAGCTTGAGCTTATCACAGTCATGTGAAGAAGAGTAGACTAAATCGAGGAAGATTTTCTACCTTCTGAGCTGCACTCGTTTTTCTGCAGGTTTTTATGCCTCTGCTGAGATTCAGGAAAGTACCCCAGATCAAAACAAACTGCCTTGAGGCGTTTGATGTTTTGTATGTTTTCTACCCTTGAACTTGGAGTTATTTGACAGACACAGGAAGCCAAGGAGGAGAGGTACTCAGGAGCTTCTACCATCACCATAGAGGTTATGAGACAAGAAGGGCAAGTCCTTTCTAAAACGTCAGTCACATTTATATGATTTCTAGTTAGTCTTCCCACACACACTTTATCAAATGTGTAATTATTGTTCATGTCACACACACTAGAAATTAAAGCAAAGAGTTCTAGAAACTTCTTCAGATCACATAACTAATAATCAAGAGTCGAGATGTAAAACTATGATTTGGGCAGCCAGATTTGGGGTTCTAGGTCAGCAGTAAGGAAAACTGCAGTCCATAAATAAAACCAGCCTACTGGAAATATTTATTTGTAGATAAAGTTTTATTGGTACGCAGCCATATCCATGTGTTTGTTGTCTAAGGCTGCTTTTGTTGTAATCATAGTGAAGTTAGGCAGTTGGAACAGGGACTGTGGGTCTGACAACACTTAAAATACATACCCTCAGGCCCATTACAGTAAAGGTGTGCTGACCGTTAAGCTGAACAGCCGTCTGGTAGAACGTTCAGAGGCAGTAGGAACCTTTGCATCCATGCTGCCTGAGGAAGACATCAGTCAGTACAGACGGAACCATTACACTGCACTAAGCTTTTTTTTTTTTTACTTTTAGTCTGTGACCTTTGAGCTTTTGTAGCTTCCTCACACAGAAGCCAGAGCGTGGGCAGGAGAGGGAAGGTTCCAGACAGTTCTGTCTACCACTTCTCTTAAAAGCCACAGCAGAGTTGGCTTTAGTAGGCATACTTTGGGAAGGCTATTTTGCTTATTTTGTTCTGTTGGGTTTCTCTCTCTCTCTCTCTCTCTCTCTTTATGAGAGATTGAACTCATGGCCTTCGCATGCTTTACCACTGATCCACACCCTCAGTGCTTGTGTGGGTTTGGAATCTTCAGGGATGTTCTGTTTTTTCATCTACTTCCCATCCTTCAACCCTGAGTTCACTTGTAATATCTTTCTTTTCTTTTCTTTTTTTTGGGGGGGAGGATATTTTATTTATTCACATTTCAAATGTTATCCCCTTCCCTGGTTTCCCCTCTGGAAACCCCCTATCCTATCCTTCCTTCCCCTTCCTCTATGAGGGTGCTCCTCCACCCACCTACTCACTCCCACCTCTGCCCTAGCATTCCCCTACACTGGGGTATCGAGACTTCCCAGGACCAAGGACTTCGCCTCCCACTGATGTCCGACAAGGCCATCCTCTGCTACATATGTGGCTGGAGCCATAGGTCGTTCCACATGTACTCTTTGGTTGGTGATTTAGTCCCTGGGAGCACGGCAGGTGGTGTCTCTTTTTTCTTGGTTGAACTTCTGTTACTAAGTAATGGTTGAGATGGACACACATGGACTTGATAGAACACAGAGAACTGGGTTTTGTATTATTATAGGTGTCTGAACATACATTCTGGTCTACTGTG
The DNA here is from genome assembly GCF_021556685.1 of Rattus norvegicus. Classification (NCBI taxonomy): domain Eukaryota; kingdom Metazoa; phylum Chordata; class Mammalia; order Rodentia; family Muridae; genus Rattus; species Rattus norvegicus. Next base: position 26,431,246 of record NC_141539.1, on the reverse strand, counting down.
TGCCAAGGATTTAGAATATCATAGGGGAGTGTGCACACTGACCCTATTCTTTATAAGTAAGAAAGTGGAGGGTTGGCCAGCACATAATTTAGCATTAAGCAAACAAACAAATGAACAAACAAAAAACCAGAACCAACAGGATAAGTGTGTGTGCATGAGCCTTGAAAGAAATACCCCTCCCATAGACAAAATAAATACTAGTGAATATACTTTCTTATATGTTAATGCATACACTCATAAGTGTGAACATGCATGCATATCATACATGTTTTTACATAAGTAAGAGGAGGTTGCATTGATTTCAACTGACTGGTTAGCATAAGTACAGAGAATGAAGGGTCTAAAATCTACAGACTAGGTGGCAGACTTTCCACTGGGGAAGAGCTGATGTAATAGCTCGCTCCTGAAAGGAGTTGACTGACAGAATTTATTTTTGCTCAATACAGATCAGTATTTTTTTTTCCTGTAAATGTGTGAACAGATTGGATGAAGCCCACTCATATCATAGAGGATAAACAGCTTCAGTCAAAGTCCTCTGGCTTAAATATCAATGTTGTGTAAAATAACAATAAAACCCAGACAACACCTAAAACAACAGACATCTGTATCCGTTTAAATACCGTATTGCTTAGCCTTGTTCATACACAAACTTAGTTATTATTTCCAATCAGAATGAGTTTTCCATAAACCCATAAAATTGTTATGTAAATGAAAATGTGAAAAAAAGGGTCAGGAAAGACAAGTGCATTAATTATCTTTATTGCATAGTGCTGATAAAACACTATAACCAAGGCCACTTAAGGAATACAAGATTTAATTTGGTTTACATTTCCAAAGGGTTAGAGTCCATAGTGTTGGGGACAGCAAGTCAGCAAGCATCAGGCATAGCAGTAGAATCAGAAAACTGGGAACTCACATCTTGAACCACAAGATGCATGTGTGTATGCATATCTCTCTCTCTCTCTCTCTCTCTCTCTCTCTCTCTCTCTCTCTCTCTCTGTGTGTGTGTGTGTATGTGTGTATGTGTGTGTGTTTGTGTGTGTGTGTGTGTGTGTGTGTGTGTGTGTGTGTGTGTGTGTAATCTCAAAGCAAAAGCTTTACCACCTAAACTTCCCCAAACAGCACTGCCAACTGGGGACAAAGTTTTCTTTTTTTTACATTTTTTTTTTTATTAACTTGAGTATTTCTTATATACGTTTCGAGTGTTATTCCCTTTCCCAGTATCCGGGCAAACATCCCCCTCCCCCCCTTCCTTATGGGTGTTCCCTTCCCAACCCTCCCCCCATTGCCGCCCTCCCCCCAACAGTCTAGTTCACTGGGGGTTCAGTCTTAGCAGGACCCAGGGCTTCCCCTTCCACTGGTGCTCTTACTAGGATATTCATTGCTACCTATGAGGTCAGAGTCCAGGGTCAGTCCATGTATAGTCTTTAGGTAGTGGCTTAGTCCCTGGAAGCTCTGGTTGCTTGGCATTGTTGTACATATGGGGTCTCGAGCCCCTTCAAGCTCTTGCAGTTCTTTCTCTGATTCCTTCAACGGGGGTCCTATTCTCAGTTCAGTGGTTTGCTGCTGGCATTCGCCTCTGTATTTGCTGTATTCTGGCTGTGTCTCTCAGGAGCGATCTACATCCGGCTCCTGTCGGTCTGCACTTCTTTGCTTCATCCATCTTGTCTAATTGGGTGGCTGTATATGTATGGGCCACATGTGGGGCAGGCTCTGAATGGGTGTTCCTTCTGTGTCTGTTTTAATCTTTGCCTCTCTCTTCCCTGCCAAGGGTATTCTTGTTCCCCTTTTAAAGAAGGAGTGAAGCATTCACATTTTGATCATCCGTCTTGAGTTTCATTTGTTCTAGGCATCTAGGGTAAATCAAGCATTTGGGCTAATAGCCACTTATCAATGAGTGCATACCATGTGTGTCTTTCTGTGATTGGGTTAGCTTACTCAGGATGATATTTTCCAGTTCCAACCATTTGCCTACGAATTTCATAAAGTCGTTGTTTTTGATAGCTGAGTAATATTCCATTGTGTAGATGTACCACATTTTCTGTATCCATTCCTCTGTTGAAGGGCATCTGGGTTCTTTCCAGATTCTGGCTATTATAAATAAGGCTGCAATGAACATAGTGGAGCACGTGTCTTTTTTATATGTTGGGGCATCTTTTGGGTATATGCCCAAGAGAGGTATAGCTGGATCCTCAGGCAGTTCAATGTCCAATTTTCTGAGGAACCTCCAGACTGATTTCCAGAATGGTTGTACCAGTATGCAATCCCACCAACAATGGAGGAGTGTTCCTCTTTCTCCACATCCTCGCCAGCATCTGTTGTCCCCTGAGTTTTTGATCTTAGCCATTCTCACTGGTGTGAGGTGAAATCTCAGGGTTGTTTCGATTTGCATTTCCCTTATGACTAAAGATGTTGAACATTTCTTTAGGTGTTTCTCAGCCATTCGGCATTCCTCAGCTGTGAATTCTTTGTTTAGCTCTGAACCCCATTTTTAATAGGGTTACTTGTTTCCCTGTGGTCTAACTTCTTGAGTTCTTTGTATATTTTGGATATAAGGCCTCTATCTGTTGTAGGATTGGTAAAGATCTTTTCCCAATCTGTTGGTTGCTGTTTTGTCCTAACCACAGTGTCCTTTGCCTTACAGAAACTTTGCAGTTTTATGAGATCCCATTTGTCGATTCTTGATCTTAAAGCGTAAGCCATTGGTGTTTTGTTTAGGAAATTTTTTCCAGTGCCCATGTGGTCCAGATGCTTCCCTAGTTTTTCTTCTATTAGTTTGAGTGTGTCTGGTTTGATGTGGAGGTCCTTGATCCACTTGGACTTAAGCTTTGTACAGGGTGATAAGCATGGATCGATCTGCATTCTTCTACATGTTGACCTCCAGTTGAACCAGCACCATTTGCTGAAAATGCTATCTATTTTCCATTTGATGGTTTTGGCTCCTTTGTCAAAAATCAAGTGACCATAGGTGTGTGGGTTCATTTCTGGGTCTTCAATTCTATTCCATGGGTCTATCTGTCTGTCTCTGTACCAATACCATGCAATTTTTATCACTATTGCTCTGTAATACTGCTTGAGTTCAGGGATAGTGATTCCCCTTATGAATATCGACGCAAAAATACTCAACAAAATTCTGGCAAACCGAATCCAAGAGCACATCAAAACAATCATCCACCATGACCAAGTAGGCTTCATCCCAGGCATGCAGGGATGGTTTCATATACGGAAAACCATCAACGTGATCCATTATATAAACAAACTGAAAGAACAAAACCACATGATCATTTCATTAGACTCTGAGAAAGCATTTGACAAAATTCAACACCCCTTCATGATAAAAGTCCTGGAAAGAATAGGAATTCAAGGCCCATACCTGAACATAGTAAAAGCCATATACAGCAAACCAGTTGCTAACATTAAACTAAATGGAGAGAAACTTGAAGCAATCCCACTAAAATCAGGGACTAGACAAGGCTGCCCACTCTCTCCCTACTTATTCAATATAGTTCTTGAAGTTCTAGCCAGAGCAATCAGACAACAAAAGGAGGTCAAGGGGATACAGATCGGAAAAGAAGAAGTCAAAATATCACTATTTGCAGATGATATGATAGTATATTTAAGTGATCCCAAAAGTTCCACCAGAGAACTACTAAAGCTGATAAACAACTTCAGCAAAGTGGCTGGGTATAAAATTAACTCAAATAAATCAGTAGCCTTCCTCTACACAAAAGAGAAACAAGCCGAGAAAGAAATTAGGGAAAAGACACCCTCCATAATAGACCCAAATAATATAAAGTACCTCGGTGTGACTTTAACCAAGCAAGTAAAAGATCTGTACAATAAGAACTTCAAGACTCTGAAGAAAGAAATTGAAGAAGTCCTCAGAAGATGGAAATATCTCCCATGCTCATGGATTGGCAGGATTAATATAGTAAAAATGGCCATTTTACCAAAAGCAATCTACAGATTCAATGCAATCCCCATCAAAATACCAATCCAATTCTTCAAAGAGTTAGACAGAACAATTTGCAAATTCATCTGGAATAACAAAAAACCCAGGATAGCTAAAGCTATCCTCAACAATAAAAGGGACAAAGTTTTCAAATGGTGCAAACTGTAGGGTACATTTCCCAATTACATCATCACACAGCAGATATCCTGAAAATTAACGGGACAGGTAAGCTGTAACTCCACATTTTAGAGCCAGCCATGTCCCTTGCATCTTCCGCCGCCATATGACTTAATTATTCAGAATATTCTCAGAGCCTCTAACCCGGGAAGTCAGTCCTGTTGGAAAGGTGAAAGTGTGGATCTAAGCAGGAAGGGCAAAAAGTTGGATCGAATCGTGAGTACCAGGGGCTAGAGGAAAGGCAGATTGGGATGACATCATGAAAAGAGAAGAGATATGGCCAAGATGGGGAAACAGACAGGAGGCCACCAACCTGCAGCTGACTTGGCAGGGTGGACTCGGACCCAATTTGGTCCTGTAGCACTTAGCCCAGCCATGCATGCACTAAGAGATGCACACCTGGAAGGCAAGGCTGCATCCTGCTCTCAACTCTGCCTCATGTGCCAGGCGCTTGAATGAAGAGCACTCACTACTAATTTATAGTAGAAGATGAGGGTGAGGAGATGGAGTTGGATGGTAACAGCTTGGCTCCCTTTGCAGCATAGAGTGAGGGCTTTAGACCTTGCCTGCTCTGCTGTGCTTGTGGCCTTGGGACTGTGTATCTCAGCAGATCAGCAGCCACTCCCCCTGTGCCATGTATGTTCTCTGGCTTTGGGTGAGAACCCCTGAGTTTCCGACGGCTCTCCAGCTGCTGGTTTGTAGTACTAACCATGCTCCTGATTTTCCATGGTGCCTGGACCTTCATCAACTGTTGTCTTAGTACCAATTTTTACCCCAGTCTCGGAAAACAGTTTGTCAAAATTGTGATTAATCATAGATGTCTGGGTTGGTTGGACAGCTAGCTGTTAATGGAAATGTTTAACTTATGCACACATTCCTATACTAATATTTGTTAAAAATAGAATCCAGACAGAGACAGGAATAACTAGTTAGAGTATTTGGTGCTCTGACTCTGATTTAGTGAATGGACACATAACAAAAATGAATGATTCCCCTAATCTAGATGGATTTTCCTTAAAGCACGGTTTTGCATCCATGCTGTTAGGACCATCTGGCTTTAACTTTAAGTTGATATGGCTCGTTTCTTCAGTGACATCAGGCTTGTCTCTCTCTTTAGCGGATCCCCCTATGATCTCAGAAGAGAAAGGGCCCTGCTACCGCCTCGTCAGTCCTGGGAGGCAGTGTATGCACCCTCTCTCTGTTCACCTCACCAAGCAGATCTGCTGTTGTAGTGTGGGCAAGGCCTGGGGCCCACAGTGTGAGAAATGTCCCCTCCCGGGCACAGGTAAGTCATAACCAACTATATGCACGTGAATGTTCCCAGCTACAGGAACAAATGACTTCAGCAGCTTGGGTTACTTTAGGTTTCTTGAGTTTAGTTTTTAATGGCGTTTTGTGTTTGTATTATTTCTGAAGAAAGCCTAGTTGGAGAAGCTCAAGTCAGATAAGAAAATGTACATAGGGGCTGGGGATTTAGCTCAGTGGTAGAGCGCTTACCTAGGAAGCGCAAGGCCCTGGGTTCGGTCCCCAGCTCCGAAAAAAAAAAAAAAAAAAAAAAAAGAACAAAAAAACAAAACAAAAAAAAAAAAAAAGAAAATGTACATAGGAATCCCCCATTATTTATGGTCTTCTCTTTACATGTTAAGCTAAGAAGATAAACCCTTGTATTTTATTATCAGCTTCTAGAACTTGAGGACTGATATTTAAGTATAAGAACCAGTAAGCTGTATTGGGCTGTGTGCTTTCCTTGTGGTTCACTGCCCACTGTTTAGCTTTATAGTAATGGCCTAGTAGACATTTGATTTATTTATTTGGTTATTAAAATTGCACTTGATTTTTCTAATGGGAAACACAAAGAATTGTATTCAATTTTCAATTTACTCTACAAAGATAACTCCAGAGATCCTGCCAAAACCACATTGAACTGTGAAGGGCGTCAAGTGTTAATAAGTTGAGTACAGTTTGGTTCATAATTACCTGTGCTCTGAGAGCATACATTTCTCTAGATAATGTAATTGTACCATGGAATCAATAAACTCCCAAGCGGAGTCAGGAGTTCAATGGTAGAAAACTGAGACATGATCTGCAAGCATCGGGCATCATATGATCAAGGAAGGTGTGGCCTCTATTTCACTGGCATGGTGTAGCTGCCAAGCATCACAATGAATTGCTTACTTTAGAGGAACTTCCCTTATAAGAAAGTGCATTAAAACTCCAGGGCCATGTAGTGTTTTACAGAACATTGTGTAGTAGATCACACAAAAGTAGACAGGATTTAAATGTCAATTTTAGTATCATAGTTCACCTTTGGTAGTGGTTAGAGTCAAAAGGAACAACTGCGGCAAAAGTAACAGTTTATTGTCGGTGAATTGATAGATTGCATGATTTTAGATTCCATCCATTGGCACTAGCACCCTCCTGTGCCTTCTACCACACTCATTACTAACAAAGCTTTGTCATTCATAGGCCCCCATGTCTCCTTAAGGTCAATTTTGGCCGAGTTTTAATCCTTACATGAAGTATAACTAAGATGAGGAAAGCCCATCAGGGCTGCTTCCCAAACTACAATAACTAAATTGTATTATGATATCAATCATAGATTTTTTTGTATTTACGTTTTGCTCATGTGATGATTTTAATCAAATATGTGCTTTGGTAGAAAACCATCCTTTGCTCTGGAACTATCCATTTTTTTTTTTAATTAAGAATTCTCTATCCTAGTAGATTCCACAGTTGAGTGGGTGAATCCTCAGAAATCAGTATTTCAGCTTTAAGGGAATATTGTAGAGTTTCCTTTTTATTAAGGACTAATTCTAGGCCTGTACATTCAATAGATGATTTTTTTTTGGTTTGGTGAAAATGAAAAATGACTTATTTTACTTTTACTTTTAAAAGTAGAAACAAAGACTTACCATAAGTCCCCTTGTTTGCTTTTGGCAATTTGCTTCCAACCCCAACAACCCAGGGATTATGTGGAATTTGCATCTGTCTGCCACACTCCACCAGCCCCAGGGTTTGCTGTTGGAGGTCTGCAAATCACACATTGTACCCAGTCCACTCAGAGGGGGGAAAAGGACATTTTAAAGACATTTTTTTTCCTGACAAGGGTGATGATTACAATGGTACAGAATGTCCCATTGTCCTCTGCGCAATAAATCTGACCAGATTTGCTGGTTGTCCTTGACCAGAGCTCTCTGTGGTCACACACACAGATTGGTCTGGCATGTACTTCTTGCTTTGGCTTCTGTCTGTAGCCTCTGACTTGTCCTTATGGTGTGGCTTTCTTCTCAATACCTGAAGGTCCTCTTCAAAAGCAGTTGTCCCCTCTCTGCCCCTTCATCACCAGTAACCCCATGCCAGATGTAACATGCTGGCTGAGTCCTCTGGACACAAGTCAGGAGGGTTTCAGAGCCCCATGTCCCTGAATATAGTGAACCCCTTCTTGTCATTTAACTTAGATGTCCACTGAGTTCTTCATTAGCAACCAGTGAAAGCACAAAAGCAGGGGGGAAGGAGAAAACCTGACTATTAGTGATATTACATACTCACATGTTAGTAGCTGTCACCTGTACTTAAAACGACTCCTAGTATATTACATATCTTTTTATGTAGTATAGTTTACATATATAATGTAGTCTACATAGTAGCATATTGGCTGCTAGCATATACATACAATATATAAAATTCATGCTAAATATATGTTCTAATTTGGTAGGATAAGGAATTAATAGATGAATAAGTGTTTAAAGTAAAAGTTGAAATTTTCTTGTAAATATGCAAGTCTATCAGAAATTTAAGCAGTCTGCTTACGTTTTGCGTCTGTTTCTGAAGTTTTGAAATGTACCTATATTAGCCATGATTTATTAAGAGATATTCATCATGATATTTTCCTCTGTTAAATGTGTACTGTTAGATTTTTAAAAGGAATATTTTCCCATCCCAAATCTAGCTGCTTTTAAGGAAATCTGTCCTGGTGGAATGGGTTATACGGTTTCTGGCATTCATAGACGCAGGCCAATCCATCAGCATATAGGTAAAGAAGCTGTATTTGTCAAGCCAAAGAACACTCAACCTGTTGCTAAAAGTACTCATCCTCCACCTCTCCCAGCCAAGGAAGAGCCTGTGGAGGCCCTGACCTCCTCGCGGGAACATGGGCCGGGAGTGGCAGAGCCTGAAGGTGAGCCTACTTGTTGGGTGTGGGTTCTAGCCATCCATTTCTGTGTCTGTACTTTTGTGTTTGTTTTTTGTCCCTTTAGAGCATGGCTCTTATCCTTAACGATGGTGACATTTTCAAGTGCGTAATTCTTTAATGGGTGAGGAAGCTATACTGGGTGATGTAGGATGTTCAGCAGTGAATGTTCTTTGACTTTTATGTCACACACACACACACACACACACACACACACACACACACACACACACACACTCTATACTAAAAAGGTACCCGAACATTGAATACATCCTTAGGTCCAGTATGGACCATTTTCCCTGATTGAGAGTCACTGCTGTGGTGTGTGTACCTACCAGGTAACAATATTCCATGTGAATTCCAGAGCTACACTAGCTTAATGTTTACTCCTGGAGAGGGATTTTCATCTTCAGGGAATAGTGCAGGTTCATTTCTGTGTCCAGATTTCTGGTGCATAAAGGAGAATCCACAGGCTTAAACACGTCGAAACATGGGCTGAGCTTTTGGGAGGTGGTAGCAGGCAGGTATGGGATACTGCCAGGTTACAGGCAGGAAAGTAGGAACCTGTCAGTTCAAGAATCTGGGAGGGCCGGGGTAAAGTCCTTTCATTTACCCTGTGAGAAATTCAAGACATAGACCTGACTTGTTGCATGTCATAAAAAGTGTATAATGGGACCCATGACTAAGGGCAGAAAGTCTAGTGATCTCTAGTTTTGACAGTCTCTGCAGCCCTACCCCTTCCCCAAGAGAGATTTTCTTCTCTCCTTAGTGTATAGTGTATTCTGTGTGATTACCACAGAAAAGACTTGTTCCTGAAAAATGGAACAGTTTTGGGTCTATAAGAAATGTATCTATTTCCTCACAAAACGTAAAAATAAAACGAAAAGCTCTTTTGGCGTTTGCCATTAATTCTTGGGTAAAGAGTTGCCCATTCATAAATCATGCGGGAGCTTGGCATAACCTCCTTCCCTAGTGGCAGGGGTTGTCCTGAGCTCTGAGCATTGGCGCCTTCAGGCTTATTTCTTCCCACTGGTTCACTCACTGTGCTGTAATTACTCCTGGGGTAGGCAGAGCAAGTAGGACCTCACGTGATATTGTCTCTGTCGACCAAGGTCAGCAGATCTCAGCCCGTGGGTCACAACCTCTTTGGGGGTTGAACATTTCTTTCACAGGGGCCTCCTAAGACCACCCCGCATATCATACCTTCACACTGTGGTTCATATCCATAGCCAGCTTACAATTTTGAAGTAACACCAAAACTAATTATGTGGTCAGGAGTCACCACAACATGAGGGGGGGTTAAAAGGCAGCGTTGGGAAGGTTGAAAACCACTGGGATAGGTTGCTCATCCTCTGTCTCTTGAAAGGAGATGGGTACAAGTATGGTTGCCTCTCGAATTCCTTAACAATGGGTTTCATAGGGTAGAAAGACAGCTTCCTCCCATCAGAAGAATAGTGTTTTTAATTTATCTGGTAGGCTCATTTCTTCCTGGAATTAATGCATCCAACTTATTTGCTAATAGTTAAGGAGACAAAGTGACTCAGAAAATTCCAAGTAATAAACAAAGTTGTTGACTAGTGCTAGGAATTGCTTAATGAAAACAATCATTTCAAAAAATACAAAGACTTCACCCCACCACAATAACACGGCTGATTGAGTAATACTTAAGTTGCTAATTATATTGATGCTAAGTTACAATTGCCTCTTACTGGCTTATGAGGTGTGGCTTTTGTTCCAGTGAGTGAGCATGAAAATAATCAGAAGCCTTCGTTAAAAACTGGATTATGTTAAAAAAATGCAGTACCCATTTTCATGTCTCTATGAACAATGTCATTCTCTTTTTTAACACTGACATGAGATGGATTTCTGAACCCTGGAAACATTGGTTTTCTAAGACACGGGAAATACCCCAAGCCCAAGATTAAGCATTAAACAATGTTTCCGGAAGTGTTTTCTTTAAACTTGAGGTTCATTTTCTTAATTTTGAATGAACGGCTCTGAACCTTTGATCTCTGAGCCTTGGTAGCTGAATACACAAAAAGTTCTCCCTCACTCATTCCTAAAATCCTCCCATGTGGCAGGTGATTGGCATTTTGCATTTGACTTAATTTGCTTTGTAATTGGGCCGGGGAGATGCTGGCTTCCTAATTCCCTTTGAAATCTGAAGTCTGATGAGTGGGTTGTGCTCCCTGTACTAATTCTCATCTCTCTTTTCTGGTTTTAGTGGTAACAGCACCTCCTGAGAAGGTAATTCATTCACTGTTTTAAGTCTGTTTTCTTTTTGACTTGAAGACATTTTTTAAGGATATGTATAGGTCTTTGTTGTTGTCAACTTTAGGACATTCATATTAGAGACCATTTACTGTAAGGAGACACGATTCATCAATACTACCGGTAGGATTGTCTAAATGAGCATGTTCTTCTCAGTGCTCAGACAGTGGTAGCTAAGAGATTTTGAGGATGTGGTGGGGAGCACCAATCCACTGCTAAATTGTGGAGAGAAGAAAAAAGATAAGCAGAATTCAGAGTCGTCTGGTTGTGGTTTTGGACTAACTGTGGGAAGAAACGCTCTGCTGTGTGCACGCCATTGGGTGTTCTCAGTATGCTATCAAAGTAAGCCAGACACTAACTAATTCAACTAAAACTTAACACCAAACATTTGGATCAAATTAGATTAAAATGAGATGAAATTAGATTAAAAACATTACGTGCCCTTGAAGGCCACAATCAAATACTTAAATGTTTTTTCTTAGAAATCTTAGAGACAATTTCATCAGTATTGGGTTTAGCAGCATGAGGTAGGAGTAGGACTAGTGAGACTCAATAGCAGGAAATGGGAACATTTGCTGAATTGATGTCCTGTTTATGTAACACTGCATCTTCTCTGTACCCTTGGAATCTTTATTTGATAATATGAAAATTATATAGCTGTTAAATGGTTTTTGCTTATATATCATTCATCCACTTGCCAAAAATATATTAGGTATTAACACTTATATGGTAGATAGATAGATGCAGAAATAAACTATTTTAAATAGTGTTTCCTCTGTTAGCGTATACCGTATGTTCTCATATATGCGTTATGAAAATCCCGAAGAAGAAAACGATGATTGAGGAATGATTTAGACATATATTGGGAGATACCGTGCCACACTGAGCCTGAAAGAAATCCAGCAGATTTGCACACTTGGCTTGCACAGCTGTGGCATCTTGAAAGATAGGTAATATGCAGGAGCTTACAATTCTATGGATTTGGGGTTCAGCTCTTGATGACACAAGGGAGAAATCATCCGGCTTCTAAGTATGCCAGGAAGCTGCCTAAACAAACCTATTACAACTCAGCTCTGTCCTCTTTGATGGTGTAGTTTATTGTAACTGTAAGTGAGACCATGAAAGAAAAGATACTTCTCAAACAATGAGGAGAAGAAGTGAGTAAGGAAGAGACCTCATGCCAACCCGTGGCCCCTACCCGCCCACACATATAGGTGAAGATGCATGGGCAGGCACAAGTGTGTGTGCACACATGTGCTAGTGCATGGGTGTGAACACCTGCAACCCTCCCCCCAAAACACACAGAGAGGGAGGATTGAATCAGAAAAAGATAGTGAACATTTTTCTTTTATAGTCTTAACTTCCTTTGACCATTTTCCTTGTATAGTCTTAACTTCATTTTAATTTAAAAAAGGAGTAGTCAGGGTAGGGAATGAAATGAAGATGTGTTTACAACTGAAACTTTACAAAGGTCTCACCATCTTGAAGGTAGATGTGGAGAATGTGTAGGAAGGTTTAGAACGGAATACCAACGCTTCTGTTAGAAAGGGAACATGCTCCTGCTTTACGGGCTGGAACTATACTTGTAATCAGCAAAATTGTGGGGTAGTAGCCGCTGAACTGGGTCCCCGCCTGTTAAGTGGCAAAGTGGTATTGATATGGAAGGCCACACCTAAGGCGGAAGGGGAGATCCTGCTGTAAACCACAGAAGTGAGTTAGTGCTTCATTGTGGGCTGCTCTTCAGTGGTGTATGCCATGGGCTTCAGGGAAGAGGACACAGAGACTGATGGAGGCCACCTTTGTATGGAGAGCAGGGTATGTGGGGAAATGTAGCAAGTGGTCAGTGATTCCTAGAACTACTGCAAGAGCAACTGAGGTAGAGAGACTGGTAGTTTGAGAGGACAATTAAGTGATGCCATCAGCTGAACGTGAGACTCTAGACTGTAGCTCTGAGGACTATGGATGAGAAAAGGGTAGACCACTGGGCTGTGGTGGCACATGTCTTTAATCACAGTATTCTAGAGGCAGAGGTAGGTGGATCTCTGTGCATTTAAAACCAGCCTAGGTCTACAGAGCAAGATGTAGTTCAGCCAAGGCTACACAGAGAAAGCCTGTCTCAAAACAAACAAACAAACAAACAAACAAACAAACAAACAAGCGCCAAAAAGAAAACCAAACCAATGACAACAAAAAGGAAAGCAGGAAAGGAAGGGTAACCACCACAAAGAATACTGAACATGGACAGGGTTGAGAGTAGAAAATGAAAGAGGAAGCCCTAAAAAACAATGACTAAATCTGAGTGGGATAGAACATTTTTTGGACTATTAGATGGATTATTTGACTGACAGAAAGGATGAAGTTTTATTAGAGGCTGATTGCTTTTGTAGGAAGTATGAGGAATTTATAGCATGTCCAGAGTTAGCCTGTAGGAATTAATATGTACAAGTTGGGTTTCCGATGAAACTGTCTGTGAGGGGATCTACTGTCGAAGACACATGAAAGGTAATGACAAAAGCCAGGCAATAGGGCAAGAGTGAACCGGATGTCCGGAAGTGGGCTTTCTGCAAGTTGAGCCCGAGAGGTGAGATGCTGGCTAATAGTGAGGAAGTAACTTGATGAATGCACTTAATGAGGTGTCCTGAGCTCTCTGGCCCCACGCTGATGTGAGCCAAAGCTCATATCCTTACTTAACTAGACTAAGTGTCCCATTGGCACAAGTCCCTGCAGAGTTACAGTTGAAAGCTGAGCCACGATGATGGATGGATTTGATTTTTCTTCCCTTTGTGCGTGAGGTCCAGCTAGGAAGCCACAAGTCTTCTAAGACTGCAGCTGCTGTTGCTATGGCAGCCTTCCACAGCTGAGAGAGCTGAGAATGTCAACCTGTTAGATGTGGGCTAAAGAAGGCCACAGTGACAACTGCCTGGCTTTGAGTATTTCAGCTTAGTGGCTTTTCTGCCTTATGTCTCAGTTGTTACACCAATCATTTCATCTACAAAATGTGGCTGTGAGGCAGAGCCACCTGTAAAGGACATGGCTAGTTCATCCCCAACTAGAGTTAATGTTGCCGAGTTCACATCAAACATGGAACCAAGGTCCTTGTTTTCAAGGTTTGTCTTTGAATTCCAAGGAAGTGGATGAGAGCATGTGCATAGATAAATAGCATGGCCGCTAAAAATAAGAAGTTGGCATTGTAACATCATGATGTTTTAAAGCCATATATGTAGGTGTGTATCTGATCCATGATATTTTTGCCTTGCTGATAGTATAATTAAATAAAAATAACAGTACATGGGAAAATTAAAGTAATTACTGCTTTATGTCTCTGCATCTCTCTCTCTCTCTCTCTCTCTCTCTCTCTCTCTCTCTCTCTCTCTCTCTCTCTGTCTCAAAAACAACAACCCAGGAAATACCCTCACTGGATCAAGAGAAAACAAGACTTGAACCTGGGCAACCCCAGCTCTCCCCAGGGGTTTCAACTATTCATCTGCACCCACAGTTCCCAGGTAACCTGAGCTGATGTGTGTTGTTTAAAGGGATATTCTGAAACAATTCATGAGGATGTGTGTGTGTGTGTGTGTGTGTGTGTGTGTGTGTGTCTTTGATTGTGTTTAATGAATCATTCATTGAGCTGTATCTTTTAATTCATCATGAAATGCCTATTTCTGGTCATTGCAGTACATCCCTATACTAGAACAATGTTGGTTTGAGAAGAGTAGCGTATGTAAGAAAATATCAACTTCTATATAGTATACTATATTTCTGTGTAGTATACAGTGTACAAACAGAACTTCTTATTTATCAAGTGGTCATGTTTTGAACTCTGACTTAATACCATGGGCTTTCAGGATCATCGTCAGTTCCTGAACAGGGCTATTGCATTATTTAGATGAAGTCGTACTTATATTTTGTACAAGGATGCCAGTGTACATGCCAAGATTGAATTTCCCTGTCCCCCTTCCTCATGCAGTAGTGGTTGAAAAGACATCCCCTCCTGTGCCTGTGGAGGTGGCTCCTGAAGGTTCTACATCAAGTGCCAGCCAAGTGATTGCTCCTACGCAAGTAACAGGTCAGTGAGTATTTGCTGTGCTGTGCATCCCATGAGAACATGGCTGCAGACTACACTTAATATGGACTAACAAATGCGTGAGATAGATCGTCACAAGGTTAGTCATAAGTATAGATGTATTGATGATGAGTGTGCACAAGGAAATCATGGTACATGTACAATGGCACATTATAGAGGTATTAATGTATTTAAAGAATATTTAGTATTTTAAAGAAATACTTCTGGAGTAATACTTAAGAAAAAACTATAGGACACAATGTCATGATTGCAATTTTACTTTTAAATGTGTACAAACAAGGAAAAGGAGATCAAAAGAACTGCATCCGTGTTTACCAGTGACGAGCTAGAAGTTTATAGGTGATCTTTATGCTCTTAGATATTATTTTGTATATTCAAAATTTTTTCTAATATATATATTTCAATCCTTATTTTTAAAATTCTAGAAATGTATTGCTTTTGAAACAAATGGGAGAATATTATGAGGTAATGTTCTTTATAGTAGAGAAATAGGAAAATGGAATAAGACGATGTATAGGAAAAATGATACAGAAATAAATGGGGAATTTTGACATAATATATAATAGAGAAAAACATTGAATCCAAACATTCAGTTGCTGAGAATAAAATGTTAAGTGACAAAGGAGAAAGAGGTAGGCCATAGGCTCAACCATGAACTTAGAAGCAGTTCAGTGATAGAACCAAGACACACTTGCACCGCTGGCCTTGGCCCTCCCTGAGCTACATGGCATCCCCTCTTGGGTTTTATTATCAGTACCAAGTGAAGAGCAGTAGAAATGTGAGCAGTTCTAAATATCTTTAGAGATCTATAATGAAAGAAGACGTTTGTAATTTGCCCTTCAGAAGAGGACAGGCTCATGACAGTAGGCGGCCGTAATGAGGCTCTCAAGTGGAGCCATCAGGAGAAGATCATACCCTAACACCATGATGGGGCCCCGAAGAGAGAGAAAGTCTTCAATGCCACAGGGAAAGGGGGAACTGCTAATCTAAAAGGTTTTCAGGAATGGTGGGCGAGTTTCACTCAGATGGCCTAGCCTCACCTTGCCTTAATGCCAAGGGATATGGAGGTTGGCACTGTGTAGGAAGTCATCCTGGGGCTACAAATGGGGAGGGAGAGAAAGTGAGACTTCACAAGCTCACAGCATTCTTATAAACTTTGTGCACTGAGAAAGACTGCGGGGGGGAGAGACGGACTCCTGTGTGTGTGTGTGTGTGTGTGTGTGTGTGTGTGTGTGTGTGTGTGTGTGTAGCATGTGTATATATCTATATATATGTATATACATACATATATATATATATCGAGAGAGAGAGATACAGACTTACAGATTGGTACAGATGATAGATCAATAGACTGACAGATATTAATAGAAAATTGGCTCTGTAATCAAATACAAATGATGATTTTACAATGGGCATGACTGAAATTATTGTTCTATATTCTGAGCCCATATATGTGGACATCTGCCCTGCTCATCTGAAGACATATAAGCATGTAATATTGTTGCGGTAAAAATAAAAAATAGGCGTGATGGGTTCCTGTGTGTCACCCCTCTACGCTGGCCCCCTGATACTCTCGGACCCGGGCGGTCACTCCCTGGCTTAGTTCTGGCACACACACACACACATATGTGTGTGTGTGTGTGTGTGTGTGTGTGTGTGTGTGTGTGTGTGTATGTATATATCTCCAATTATGTCTATATACATACATATAGGTGGGGCAGACTCTGGGCATGTGTGAGTGCAGTGTCTGCAGAGTCATGGATGGTTCTGGAAGAGCAGAATGGGCAGTTAACCACTGGGCCATCTCTCCTGCCCCAGTAGTCTTGGTTTCATCGCTTAAATGCAAACGTGAGGAATGACTAACAAGGGGGAGTTTCTGGGCTTCAGCGAACTGGGGAGCTGAAGGAAAGAGAAACGAATGCAGCCCTGCTATATGAAGTTGTAAGAGGACAGCTCAATTTAGTCTGGCAGATACTCAGCAGTAGCATCTGCTATCACATGTTTGAAGCACAAACATTTCCTTCCAGGAAACAAGTGACCCGACTTTCTTTTTTCCATTTTGTGTAACAGTTGTAAGTGCTTCCACTTCCTCCAGTAAAATAACCTTTTGGAAGAAATCCATCCTTAGGGAGAAAATTATAAGTCGAGAGTCTTCTAATTGATGTGTTTGCAGCTTCTGAGTTATTACGTGAACATGAAGTGCAATAGCATGAGACTACCGTGTCATGCCAAATTTCACTTTCAATCAAAATGTAACCATTCCTGGCAATTTAATGTGAGGACCAACGTATAGCTTTAAGGAGCCTGAGCATTATTGGCCACAGGGACGTTGTACAGTTTTCATCCCTTAAAGTTTAAACACAAAGTCATGTCTTGCTGCTATTTTCTCCCATAATTGGAGGAAGGGATGGACTAACCTACGCTTCTAAAATAAACACCATCAGTTCCACGTTGCTCAGTGATGATATCTTTGTGGTTGCAAGATTGGAGAGGAGCCTTTTTGGACGTAGCCACACACCCTTGGACGCGGAATAATTAATTAGAAAAGAGGCGGAGTATTTGCGGGAAGCATTAGTTTACTCCGAACAGCTGACTTGGTGACTTGCCGCGTTACTGGCCTACCGTTTCCAAATAAATCAGGCATTTCAGCATAGAAATTCTTGATTTTGCACAGTGTCACAATAGCTGAAGGATAGGTTGGAAAAATCAAACCTTTATTTCTCTAGCAAATATTTACAAAGTGGAAACATCTGTTTCAATTGTTGTGGGACAATGTCTGCTCCTCCTGGGGAAGTTGGGAAGCCAGGGCATTTTAATAAACCTTTCCATGAGTTAATACTTGATGCCTTGCTTTCACTCTTCTATTGCCCTTGCAAGCTGGCCAGGAACTGCTTTTCCTCTCCCACAACTACCTTATAGAAACCTCCATAATGACCATGGCCAGAATGTTTTAAAAACTATGTGCTAGTCTGATTTTTCCAGAACTTAGAGTTGGCCCCTTTGAAAGTGTTCAACTCTGAAGCATAGTCCTACTGTCGTTACGGTCTCAAAACCGTTACGGTCTCACTATGCCGATGTGAAATGAATTGGTTATTCAAGTATAAAATCGTCACCCTTTGCTATTCTAGCTCCATTGTCTGTGGGTTGATTCCTTATTCTTCTATCCGTTTGGATAATCACACGATGAACGGGTGACCTTGAGACCAACACATGGGCTTTTACAACTGGCCCAAAGCTTCTCTTTTCACTGAGTTTTAGAAAATGAACACACTGAGCTTCTGAGTCTCCCACTGACATTGTAACTAAGAGGCACAGAGCATTTGGTTTTCCACTGGCTTTTGCTCATGGTTCTTTCCTCGGAGTCCCTAGTGGATTCTAGACCAAGGAAGAGAATAAGGTTCTTGAGCTGGTGAGGGTGAGGTTGTGTCAGGGGCAGCACCGTCTTACAACCCAAGATGCACACATGCAAGCATTTTGAAGGGTACAGGAAATAGTCCAGTGGGACACTCAGTCACCCAACCATCTCAGTGGGTTACCTAACAATCTCTAAAACAAAGGACAGTCACTTTAACCAGGGAACCCCTGAGGACAGGAATGAGTACTGCCTGAGAGGTTAGGCCTCAGCCGAATGTCCTGGCTGTGTTTCCAAAGCGCATGTAGACAGTTTCCAAAAGGAATGTGTCTTCATAGAGTGGCCCATTCTGTAGGAATGCGGTCCATCCTGCATGAATGCCTGAAGCTTGAAGCTAGGCATGCTCATGCCCCTTCCCCCACTGATATATATGTCTACTCATGTGCACATGCTAGAGATCAAAGGCAAACCCAGAGCTTTTCTCATCCTAGGCAAGTGCTTTACCACTGAGCTTAGTGCCTACCTTTTTGAGGTAGGGATTTATGTAGCTCATGCTGACCTTGAACTCTTGTTTCTCCCATTCCCATTTCCCAAGTGCTAGGATTCTAGAACTATAACGCCAATCCCAGCTGACTTATACTCAGTTTAAGGAAAACACTGATTTCGATTAACTTTTTGGTGTTTGCTTTGTAGATAGCATCAAGCTATCCTGAAGGCGGTTGAGGCTCTTTCTGTCCAGGAGGGCGGGGTCTTGCTTAGCAAGTGAATGGTAGCAATCTTTGAGAACACATTAATCATAATAATGAATCTCCATGAAAATGGGATGGCCAATGAAGAAATCAACTGTGTCGTAGGAATGTTCCTTCCATTCCATCTCTTATCCTCCTTCGTTCCCCTCCTCCCTCCCTCCCTTTCTTCCTGGATGCATCTCCTAGTACCCTCTAGTGGTGTCAATGAGACAGTTTCATACATCTTGAGTGCCCCACTAACCAGGACTAATATTTTTGAGCTGTGCCTCTGAATGCATAATCTACAAGACAGTCAATGCAAACTCCCCAACATTCTTCTCTTGTATGACTTCAACCCCGCAGCTCTAATTTAATGTGTTGGATTGAAGGGAAAGGCCACTGTTACTCATTCCATTTCTTACAACTAAAGAGTTGTCACTGTTAGCCATCTTTCCTGCAGATGGCTAACAGGACATAATAGAACCAACGTAAGAGGAATAAATGAAATACATTGACAAACTGTGTGGTGGGAATATATTGAGTTCTGTCCCAGCACCATGTGTTTTTGGAGACTTTCATTCATGTGTGCAAAAATTCCAACCTAAGTAATGCCTGAAAACAAGAGATAAATATTTCCTCAAGAAATTGGTATTCATGAGGGGGGTTGCTGTCGTGATTAAACCCCAGTTTTACAGCCTTCAGTTAGCTCTGAATCATTGTGCATTCAACCTTCTGATGAATTCATTTTTGGCTTTTCTGTTTTAAGAAAGTGGCCAGGAAAATGTGTATAGGAATTTCAATAATTAACAAACCAAGAGTGTTAAATGCCAATCAATTAAAAAGGAGGCATCTACTATAATGAATAAACGAAAACTGGAGATGTATTTGTTTATTTTCCTCTATGAAATTCCCACAGGAGAATTTTTACCTGAGAGTCTATGCTTTCATACCAGTGAAACTCTACCTTCAGGGTTTTGTTGCACATAGAAATGACATTATGTTTATTTTATTTTATGTGCATGGTGTGTGTGTGTGTGTGTGTGTGTGTGTGTGTGTGTGTGTGTGTGTGTGTGATCACGCGCGCGCAATGCCTGGTGGCTGTGGGTGCTAGAAGAGGGTGTCAGATCTCCTGGGACTGGGTTTTGCAAACAGTGTGGCTGCTGAGAATTGAACCTTGGTCCTCTGGAAAAGCAACCAGTGTTCTTAAGTGGAGAGCCATCTCCAGTTCTATCCCTGTTAGGTATATGACTTCATTGTGAACAGTAGGAACAATAGTCATGACCAACGCCTTTGAGCTGCACATTAAGTGACATGTGTTACTGGGCTCTTTTCAACTCTGAAGTTGGAACTCCGATTATTTCTATTTTGCACTGGTAAAGTATGGTCTAGAAATGACTGAGTAAGTTATCCCATGCTACAGGACTATACATGACATTAGAATGTATACCCTTTTCTGACTGCAAGCCATCAAAGCAATTGGTGTGCTTACCACACTCTGCCATTAAACTTTCCTGCAGGTGTCATTGGAGAAAAGATGTCTTAGGTGGGCAAGCCATCTCAGAAAGGCCCTTTAGTATCCTACACCTTTCGATGAATTAAGCTCATTTTTACGCATTCCTAGGCATCTCCACCATCATGGTGTGATGACATGTGATGGTATGGGTTGGGGTGAGGGCTTGGACAGTGCAGTTTTGGAGGAAGCAGGAAGTGTCACAGAGGCATCAGTAGGAAAGCAAGGGCAAATGGAAGAGATTTAAGGTACGGTTCTACTTTGCTAAGGCAAAGTGTGATCACCTTAGCATTGCAATACTCATGTAGAAATTTTAGGAGTCTGGACAGTAGAAGTAAAATTTTGCATGAGCTTGAACACTTCTGAGGAACTCAAATTTGAAGTGCCAATGGATGGAAATCCCTCCTACATTTCTCATTAGAAGAGACCGTGTGATGACTCAAATTCTCTCCCATAAGAAGAAATAGAATTCAGAGGAACTCTTTGATAGGCCATGCAGGAAGTTGCTTTGTGAAGGATTGATTTTCTTACACCTTCATCATGGAAGACTTCTGAACTTCTGTTTAGTTCACCTTCTAACTTGATTCCCCCGGAAATGAGGGACGAGCTTAGGTGAAACCACCTGGTCCGTCACAAAGCAGTTGCCTGAATTTGCAGTTAAACTCATAGCCACAGTGTTCAGGATACAGACCTCAGCTGCTTGTGAAACATTGTTACAGGGGGACACTGAAATGCCTGCTGAGGTGGTGTTCCTCACATTGCTTTGCTTCTTTTAAAGAAATCAACGAATGTACTGTGAACCCGGATATTTGCGGAGCAGGACACTGCATCAACCTGCCGGTGAGGTATACCTGCATATGCTACGAGGGCTACAAGTTCAGTGAGCAGCAGAGGAAGTGCATTGGTAAGGAACACATGTGGTAGGCAGACTCTTGAGTAGGAAACAGTTGCATACTTGGAATGCTTCTTAATTTTAATCATCCTGGGAAAACATTACTGTTTAATTCTTTAGAGAGAGCTTTAAATTTTTTTTTTTTTTAAAAAGGAGTAGTTTGCTCAAATCCCAGGATTCTCTTATTTCTGTGTTTAATGCCTTGCTACAGGTGGGACATTTGCATAAAAGTGGGCTGCTTTACAAAAATGAATAAAATAGGAACTGCAGCCATAGCTACCTATAATCTTGTTTCTATCCCACACAAATCAACACTGAAGCATGCAGCAGTAATAAATCCATGTATACATGCAAAGTCTGACATATGCATGCAAAGTCTGATTTCGGATAGGAGTTGCTAAATTCAAAACCTCTTCATGCATGAAGAGTGGATTCCTAAGTGAGCAGGGGGAGTATCTCATGGGTGTTATAGAATTACTAGTCATTCATTACAGTGCGTTGACTTCAACTTCATTTTAACGTTTTAAAAGAAAATTTCCTCCATTTTAAGACGTGGGCAAGAAGTCAGTAAGTGAATGATTAAGTAAGCACCGAGAACACACACCCAGCACTACTTTACTGTCTGCATTTCATATGTATATATGTATGCATATGTGTAGGTGAGTGGGTATAAGACACACCCCCCACTGATATTTACTTTCTCCTGCGTCTGTCATGTGTAGTCACCTTAGGAACTTAAGTTACTAAGCAGGAAAGGTAATAGAGACGATCACGACCCAGCAGTGGCTCTGGATGCATTGCAAGTGGGCTGTCTCTAACTTTCCTGGTGAAGGTGAATCCCAATGCTCGGCGCCCCTGCTCGCCAGGATAACTTTCTCTACTGAGCCAGCATCTGTATTGTTGAAACACTAGTGATAGTTAGGTTTTATGGGGTCTTTTTATAGTGTTTTAAGTCTTACCCTTTGAAACTTACACATTCCCTGTGAACACTCCTAAGGGTTATTTCCCCTTTGGCTACTCTTTTTTGCTTATGAAGAACTCTCTGATCCCCAGGGAGTGGTGTCGCTAGTTGGTGCTTCACAGAAAATGGAAACAGAGTCCTGATACGCACTTCTAACTTTGCCCATCGTATTCTTGTTAACAGACATTGATGAATGTGCTCAGGCCCAGCATCTCTGCTCCCAGGGTCGCTGTGAGAACACAGAGGGAAGTTTCCTGTGTATTTGCCCAGCAGGGTTTATGGCCAGTGAGGAGGGTTCTAACTGTATAGGTAATAATGATGTTGTTCTTGGCGTTGGCTCTTGGGGGATGGGCAAGTTCGGCACTCACGCAAACATTGCAACACTCTTCTATTAAACATTATTATTAACATTGGCTATGCTATAGCAATCTGCTTGGTCCTGGGAGGCAACACTTTGGAAGGATGCATATCAAAGGTGTGCAATAAAAGAGCTTATTTTGGGGTCACCACCGCCGTCATGTGAATGTAAACATTCACCTTGAGAGCGTTCTGAGTACATCAAAGTGATGATGGCATAAACCAGATATTTTACTATCACATT
Organism: Rattus norvegicus; assembly: GCF_021556685.1. Lineage (NCBI taxonomy): Eukaryota > Metazoa > Chordata > Mammalia > Rodentia > Muridae > Rattus > Rattus norvegicus. The sequence goes on along the minus strand of NC_141539.1, from coordinate 26,408,529 downwards.
TAAATAGATAGGAGTGAGGAGACGTAGAAAGTGGTTTCTTTGCAAGGCATAACTGGTATAGTCACTACGGAAATCAGTGTGTAGACTTCTAAAAAAGAAAACCCTACAAATAGAATGGCCATATGAACTAGCTGTACCATTTCTTGACACATACCCCAAAGACTCTGTATCCTGCCACTTATGTATGCTTATACACTTATAGCTACTATTGTGCTATTTACAGTAGTCAGGAATTGGAACCAGCCTAGATAACACACACACACACACACACACACACACACACACACACACACACACACACAATGGAAGTGTTTTTCATCTCTCAAGAAAAATGAAATTACTAAAATTTCTAGAAAATATTAAGTAAGTTTATTTATACTCAGAAAACCAAATGCTGCATGTTTTTATATGCAACCCCTAACTTTGTGTGTTCGTGTGTATGTATGTATGTACATGTGTGTGTTTTTTTATGGAAATGAATATGATTAGGGGTCAGGAAACCAGAAAGGGACCCATGAGAAGGGGGAGGATACTTAAAAAGAAAGATCTAGATATGGTGGAAGGAAGAGAAATTGTGTGGCATCGAGGCATAAAGGGAGATACTGGGAGAGGATGCAGGTTGGGGCAGCATTAGTAAGAAGGGATAGGGTGGGGGAGCAGGTTGGAAGGGGGAGAAACAAAAACAAAACTAAATGTAAAGGCCATAAAGGAAATGTATTATTTTGTTTGCTCACTAGAAACTAAGAATAAAAACATAGCAAATAAAAATGAATAACCCTGGACAATACTCTGTGTTTCATGCAGATGTGGATGAATGTCTGAGGCCCGATGTGTGTAGGGACGGCCGCTGCATCAACACTGCTGGGGCCTTCCGATGCGAATACTGTGACAGTGGGTACCGGATGTCACGACGGGGCCACTGTGAGGGTGAGTGTGCTGACAAGACTGAGAGACCTGTGACTCAGGACTCCGAGACATAGATGGGTCTAGACCCAGGGCTGGAAGGCAGCTGCCGTGGGCTTTGCTCTTCTTCAGTGACCCAGTGAGTCCTTGGTCCCTTAACAAGGTTCAAAGCCCTTTCTCTGCTCACAGCCTCTGCCTGACTTCCGTGGCTCTGTCTGCCTTATTTCCTACGTGGATATTCTCCTTATTTTTCACCTTGGCATCTGTCTTTCCTGGTATTTGCAGTTGCGAGCACAGTTAATTGATGATTATTCTGGAATGAGGCCAGACTTAATTACAGTGTCTGGCCGCTCACTCATCTGTGAATACAATGCAGGTGTAACCTGGGTTCATTTTTCATTCCCCCCCCCCATCTTGCTGCATTCTTTTGTCTCAACTGTCTTCTTTTTACGTGTATTCTGGAACTTTCCTGCAGACTGTTTGAAGCGCTGTCTGACCAATTTGGAGCCAGAGACTAACAGTGCTAGATAACGTTTCTTCATTACACTGATGGAGATGGTGCTCATTAGTGAAATGTCTTGGAAACTGTGTACAGCATGGTCAGAATTATGTTCTAATTGGTGTTTCTGTTGGTGCAGATGTTCACCTTACATCACTATTACTCCTTTGTCCTCCTCCTCCTCCTCCTCCTCTTCCTCCTTCTCCTCTTCCTCCTTCTCCTCTTCCTCCTCCTTCTCCTCTTCCTCCTTCTCCTCTTCCTCCTTCTCCTCTTCCTCCTTCTCCTCTTCCTCCTTCTCCTCTTCCTCCTTCTCCTCTTCCTCCTCCTCCTCTTCCTCCTCTTCCTCCTCCTCCTCTTCCTCCTCCTCTTCTTCCTCTTCCTCTTCCTCCTCCTCTTCCTCCTCCTCCTCCTCTTCCTCCTCCTCCTCTTCCTCTTTCTTCTTTTCCTCCTCCTCTTCCTCCTCCTCTTCCTCCTCCTCCTCTTCCTCCTCATCCCCCTCTCTTTCTCCTCCTCCTCTTCCTCTTTCTTCTCTTCCTCCTCCTCTTCCCCCTCCTCCTCTTCTTCCTCCTCCTCTTCCTCCTCCTTCTTCTTCTTTTTTTTTTTGGTAATTATTTTCCCCAGAGAGATTAACTTCTGCAGCAATATTGACACGGACTCACAAAGACACAGGACCCTGACCTGGTGTTTGAAGGGTTTAGAGTTAGATGTGGTATTGGATCCTGGCACTCCCTGGCTGGCTTCCTACAGCTGCCTGAAGCTCTGAATCATGTCCACTGTGGGCAGGCTTCTACAACTAGAGAAGGGATATGCTCAGTGGACCAGTCTTCCCTTAGCTGTCCCTTGGCTTCTGCATATTGGCTCCCTTCACACGCAGATGACCTAGGGCTGGAATGAGAACTAATTAGACATTTCTTGGCAGTCCATACATGCCTGTCCTGCTGGCCTCTTGCCTCAGCCACTTGGGTTCTAATTCTAGAGACAAGTGGGAGCGTTGTGTGTTACTGGGCATCTGATCAGTTTGGATCAGTGCAGAGCCATGAACCTTCCTATCTATGGCCCAGTGCCACTGGACAAGCACCAAAGTGTCCCCATTGTCCTCTTCTAGGGAATCCTTCCTCTGCAGTACAGAGTGTGTGACTAGAAAAGCATGGGTGGGAATTAGTTGACAACTCTCGTTCATAGTAACTGTCTGGTCTAAACCTTTCTATGTTGCCTATCAAAGGAGAGCCAGGAAACCAATTGGCAGGGTCATTGTGAGTATGAATGTATGTAGCTGCAGCCTATATAATTCCTCATCTTCTCCCTTTCAAGTCCTTACATCCTCTTCCATGACTTCTTGCCTATGTATTCTCCATTGGCCCAAGCAAAAATAGTGCTAAAAATTGAAGATATGTTTGGCAAATATTCATACACAAAAAGGAAACCAAGCACTAATCCTTAATTATGCTCCATATATAGTCGCAAAGAAGAGAGAGGATATTTAAATAATGACAGAAAGTAGCCTAGAACATTTAAAACGCTGCATTTTATAGCTTACAGGAGATTCAGTAATAATCTATGGGAATTATTTAACTGAGGTTAACAAGTCACCAGGGTTCCGTGGGTGTGCATCCATCTATCTCCATAAAAAGGCTTGAAGAGAAAAAGAGACCAAATAATGGGACTGTTTTTAATTCCATGGTGGACCAGAACCAAAGGTCCCCAGGTCTCTGGCTCCCTGAAGCTTGTCTCAGACGTCATGAAGGAAGCTGCTTTCAAACAGAGTAGAGTCTCCAAGGAGCCCATTGTAATTTTCAGACATTATCTCATTTGCCCTTAAAATGTCACAAGGCAGGTGGCCCTGGCTCTGCAGATGAAGGCCAAGCAGGAAGTGCTTCAGCAAATCCGCAGGTGCTGCCCTACACCTCAACACAGAGCAGTCTGTGGCCAGTGACAATCTCTGGTTTGGCAGTTGCATTCCTATTTTTAAAAAAGAAAAGGATTCATATACAGTGGGAGAGGGGGATATCACAACAGGATGTCATGTAGTTACAGCGACGACTCGGTTTTTGTTTGTCCCCATGATACTCGCTTTAAGCATCTTTTGTGCAGAAGGTTCTTTCAGGAAGTGATCTTAAAGGTATCTAGAATGACGACTGCAAATGCCTGTGATTAATTAGTGAACCAATGCTGCTTATTTTCACTTTCACGTTTTGCCTTGAATCCTAAAAGTGTGTTTCCATAAGTATGTTCTGATGTCTTCTCTCTTGTACATTTTGTATTCAGAAACAGACATAACATGTGCTTCTGTAAATACATAATGCTTCACCAGGAAAGGAGACTTCTACTGGTATCATTTTAAAACTAGAACCTTTTTCCCTTCTTTTTTAAAAAGTGTCTTGAAACATAAGATACCATGCCTAGGACTGAGGATGGTTCTGTAACCTAAGGTCAATCCCCAGGACCCACAGGGTGGGAGGAGTGAAGCAATTCTCACAAGTTGTTCTCTCAAATGCACACACACACACACACACACACACACACACACACACACACACCCCTCATTACCTCTGACACAATGTCAACCATATTTAAAGTGGTTTCTCTCTTTAAAAAAAAAGAATTGTGATTAATAAAGTCACTTAGCATTGCACAGTAAAAGTGGCATTTTGCTGGAGAGTTTATAGATGGTCGTATCACCTCTTCTGGAAAATTTTTGAAGTATCTGATGAGTTCATTCTCCCTTCATTCTCTTTCACTTGTAAGAATCCATATAATATGATAGTTAAGCTACTCAATCCTATAATGCCCTCTGGTCCACGAAAACAAAGTGCTTATGTCACTAGAGATGTTATGTCTATGGAGAAAACCTCTATTGGATGGATGTGTGGCTTCGTCACCCTTGTCCTCCTTTCTTGTGTTTCTTTCTGGCAAGCTTTGCTATCACTTGAAAGATTTGGTCCACAGTGTGGCCCCAGACAACCCACTGACTCCCAGGGAGGAGAAGGCCGCCCTTCCAATGTGTACAAATATTTAACCACCTTTACCTGTGTGTTCCTCTTGGAGGTTCACCACTACACCCAGTGCCTCACCAAATACCTTCTTTCCTGAAATATAAGATGCTTTTTCTCATACCCATGATGAAATTCAGAGTTTGTTTTGGCCTTCTGATACAATGTTCACTACCTGACTTCTCAATGTTCCAGATATCGATGAGTGTCTGACCCCAAGTACCTGTCCCGAGGAACAATGCGTGAATTCCCCAGGTTCTTACCAGTGTGTGCCCTGCACAGAAGGGTTCCGTGGCTGGAATGGACAATGCCTCGGTAGGTACCACCACACTCCCATCAGGATTTCAATTCTTTGAAAATAAAGGTGAAATTGAAGAAACTTATGTGGTTCTCAGAAAAGTTTTGAATACCTTTCAATCATGGGGAATATAAGAAAATGATTTGGCACAGAGTACATGAAGTTCTAAAAGGGACAAATAGTTCTGAGGGACCCAAACTATCCCTACTAAGATCTTAAATAAAATAAAACAAAATGGTAAACACCACAGAAAGGAAAGAAAGGGAAGTATATGTGCTCAATCCCAGCTATTTGGGAGGCTGAAGAAGAGGGATTGCAGCTTACAGGCCAGCCCAGAGTACATAGCAAGATCTTCTCTCAGATTGGAAACGGCTGGGGATGTAGCTCAGTGATAGTGCTTGTGCCTAGCTTGTGTCTGTTCCTGTGTTCAATCCCTGTACTGGACTAAAGGGAAGAAAATGTAGTGAGGTGGAGTGGAAGACAGAGAGATGGGACACAGCAAGAAGCTGGCATGGCACACACAGAACTGAAACGAAGGAGCTAAAGAAGAGAGAGTTCTCTGCTGCTGTGGTTCTCTGCCTTTGTGCATCTGTTTGCCTACGATTGTTTTGTTTTAAGCTGAGCTCTTAGTTCTGGGGAGACGGTTTCAGCTGTTAAGAGCATAGGATGCGGGGCTGGAGAGGTGGCTCAGTGGTTAAGAGCACTGACTGCTCTTCCAGAGGTCCTGAGTTCAATTCCCAGCAACCACATGGCAGCTCACAACCATCTGTAATGGGATCTGATGCCCTCTTCTGGTGTCTGAAGACAGCAATGGTATACTCATATAAATAAAATAATTTATTTAAAAAAAAAGAGCATAGGATGCTCTTGCAGAGGATACTTGTAGTTTCCAGAACCCACACGGCATCTCACCACTAACCTGTGACTACAGTTCACTCCAGTTCCAGGGGCTCTGTTACCATCATCTGGCCTTGGAGCACTGCATACATTTTGGTACACATACATACATGTAAGATAATACTTAGACACAGAGATTTAAGAAAATAAATCTTGTTTTTTTTTAGAAATTTACATCTTTCTACTTCATGCCAGAACATTGAATATGTGAGTTTAGCATAGCCTTCATTCCTATTTTAATTTCTTTCCAAATGTGTAGTAACTACACACACACACACACACACACACACACACACACACACACACACACACATACACACCCTAATAATTGTGTCACATACTGAAATATATTGAGGAGCAAAATGAATCATAAAACAGGTTGCTCTCAAACACTCCTTAATGGACATTTCAATGAGGAAGGAAGGGAAACCGTTTCTGAGAGAGCAAGATGTATGCCAGAAACCTCTGGATAAATGGAGCTGGCTGTGCAAGAGAAGGCCAATGTAGTTGATCCCAGCGAACAGAGAACACATGCTGCAAGAGATGGGGACAGAGCAGGCAAGGCCCTCCACTCAGTTACAAATGTTGATTTTATTCTGCTAACTCTGGGGAGACATTTAGGTGCTTAGAGTGATGGAGATTAGTTGACAGCAGAGACAATGTCAGTGCTTTGGCTTCATGACCAGACATCAGGACCTGTGCAGCCATTGTTGCTGGTACAGTTGCCCTTGTTCTAAAACACCATCTACATCCCCATCCCCATCCCCATCACGTCTCTATCTCCATCCCCATTCTCATCGCCAAGAAGCTCCAACCAATGGGATTGTGAGATTCCATTCACCTCCTGTTTATAGATAAGCAGTGATCCATGCCATTGGTGCTACTCAGAAAGTGCATTTGGTTTTGTTTTCCCATCTGTCATGTTTCCGAGTTCTTTTGGTGTTCTCGTCTTCACATACTGGCGTGTATGAACCAGAAGCAATGCCTTAGCCAACTCTGTCTTAACTAGCTATAGCTCACAACAGTGCAAACACCTCCTGACTCATGGATTCCCTGATGTTATGCGTCTACTCACACTGGTGAGTAAGCAGGTAGAAATAACACTGAGTCCTATAGGTCAGTCTATTGCTCAACTAGGCCAGAGTCACACTTGGGCTCCTTGTGTGCCTTGCTAATGTTTTCTGTCTCCCGTCATTAAGGATAGGCAGTGTGCTTTCTCCTCCTCCTTTGGGTAAAATGTCAGGCTCTATAACATATAGCTCAAGATCTGCTTCCAAAGCAGAATTACCATTCCTTCATTGCTCATATCAAACCTGCCGCTCTTCTCAGTTTCCCACGGGGGATTTTTATAGATTACTGAAACCTGTTTTTCCATCTTAATCTTTTCACTGGTCACAGAGTTTCTAGGGCTGAAAAGATGAGTGGGGATGAGAGCAGACACGTCATGCTCATGCATGTATATTTGGCTTCAAAGCTTATTAGGGATGGTTTGGGTCGATCAGATTTGCTCCTTTTAGAGCTTCACAGCCTCTATGCCAACACATTGCATACATGCACACACATGTAATATATAACACACATATATCCATATGTGTATATGGAGAGAGAGAGAGAGAGAGAGAGAGAGAGAGAGAGAGAGAGAGAGAGAGAGAGAACAGAGAGCAATCTGGGTTAAATTCTAAAGTTTCAGGCAATGCTAATGAATGCTGACCTCTATCTTCTTGTGCCTTTATTTTTTATTTCTCACCTCAATACTTGGGTACTCTAAACTGCATTTTAGAAGGTGCGGTATTAGCGGAGCATAATGACACATGCCTTAAGCTCAGTTTCTGTGATGCCGCGTCAAGGGGAAAAGAATTTGAGGAGATCCTGAGGCACAAATCAAACTCCAGGTCAACATGAACTGGATAGTGAGACTCAGTTCTTTTAGCCCAAGAGTTCTCAACCTGTGGACCACATCCTCTTTGGGGCATCAAATGACCCTTGCACAGGTGTCACCTAAGACCATTGGAAAACAGTTACTTACATTACAGTTTATAACTAGCAAAACTACAGTTCTGAAGTAGCAATAAAATAATTTTTGGTGGGGATCACCATAGCATGAGGGACTGTCTTAAATGGCTACAGCATTAGGAAGGTTGCGAACCACCACCCTAGTCCCAAGAGAATCTACCCTGTGTTTTGAGTTGAGCAAATGCTCCATGTCTTGGCATATGTTTATTTATTCATTCACTGGGTATTTTTAGGGCCATGGGTGTTTGAGAGCAAACAACAGAATACCCCTTCTCAGGGTTCCTGTTCTCCAGCATTCAGCTGAACAACTGGACAATGAAATGCACAGGAGTTCAAGGCCATGAGTTTCATGGAGAAAGGGAAATGAACCTAAAGGAGAGAGGGGGTAGATAGAGCATTTTAGCGACGAGACCCTGGTACTCAGATAGCATGTTATAGAAAGGTAATCTCCACTAACCGCTTAGTTCTCTCTTAATAGTTATCAGTGGCTATATTTAATATAAAATTGTTATAACTATATTTGTCTAAGTTGTGTATATGTGTGTGCACATGCATGTATAAGTGGACCATGGTATGCAGGTAGCGGTCAGAGGACAACCTGTGAGAGCTAACGCTCTCCCTCCGTGTGGGTTCCGGGCATCGAACTCAGGACTTTCATCTTGGCAAATAAACTCTTGGTATTTGTTTCTTTAAAAATCGGCTCAGATAAGTTAGGATAGTCTCATAATTTGCCTGTTTTTCTTCCTTTTTAATGGAAATGTTTAGGTTAAGAACGTTAAAGATTTGGAATATCCTGTAGTAACATTTATTTGGAAGAAAATCTAGGCATGGCACTCATTAGCTGCCGTCTCTAGAAAAGACAGTCCCTGACCAGAAGGCTGTGGTGTTTTGGGACACTAGTGGTCTCCTCTCACAGTCAATTTTTCTGTTAAAAGACTTCGTTAAATTTGGCTGTTTGGGGCTGGAGAGAGGGCTTGTGATTAGAGCAGTTGCTGCTCTTGGAGAGGACACCTGTTCAGTTCCCAGCACCCACACAGAAGCTCACAGCCACCACGAACTACAGTTCTAGGGGGTCCAGCTCCCTCTTCTGAGCCCTAAGGGCATCAAACATCCATCATATGCTTACATTCTTGTGGGCAAGCCACTCGTATATGTAAACAAAAATAAATAAATCTCCAAAAAGGAATTTCCTTTAAAAGTTAAGAAGAAAAGGAATGGCCATACTCGCACAAAGACTTTAAGTGCATGAAAATGACGTAAAGAAACTTTCTAGCTGCCCTGCTAACTAAAAATTAATTTAAAACAAACTGTTCCAGCCCTAATATTCTTGGGGATTTGTCTGTCAATCTGTTTGTAATCTGAGTGAATGTTGAACTTGCCAAGGTCATTCATGACCAGCCTGGGTTTGTGCAGTATACTCTGAGGCTACCTAGCGACACAACTCTGTGGTTTATGAATGGAAACAGAGCTTATGTCAGAACAGGTAAGCCTTAGTTGGTATTGACTCGGGTGGGGGCTGTCTTGTCCCTATGCTTGGCTCAGGGTACATGGTGCTTCATTCCTTATCATTCACTGTTCACTTCAGACATCCGTGGGGTCCTTGCTCTACCTAACACAGCATTCCTTAGTGTCTTTTGCCAGTTCTCCGTGCTGTTCTGTTTCCTTCTTGAGCTGTAGATTTTAGTTGTCTCCTGATGGCTGCTCTTATCACTGGACCTGCACTCCTTGCATCTGGCTTTCAATCTGCCCTTCTTGCCAGTCTGGTTCTGTCTTCAATGACTGTTTCTTCACTCTAGGTTGGAGCCAGTTCCAGCTGGCTCTTTAAACCAGGGAAGGCAGCCTGGCAGGTCATCAAGTTACAGGTCAACAACTTCTCTTATGGAGGGACTGATGAGAGCCATTCCCCAGGGGCTGCTCGGACAGTTCATTATTTACAGACACCTTCAGTATCTCTGAAATTAGATGGAAGTTGGGCCACGTGATCTCCTTGAGGTTTAGTTTCATTATCTGTAAAATACCAAGGAAGGATTGAAACATCTTTGTATAGCTGTACAAATCACCAGGATCGAGTAAGCAATATGAAGCACTTAGTCTAGTAGATGATTGGGTTCAATAAATATAGCTCGCCAGCCATACGTCTCTTCATTGATTATCCTGAAATACAAAACATAGAGGTCCTATATAGACTAAATATGACACATTTTCTGTTCTCTAAGTAGCTGTGCCACTTTGGTTTTCTTCGACCCCATGGCATGTAGGTTTTCACTCTCCCTCTGTTATTGGAACTTTCTTATATGTACTAATTGTGTGGTTTCGTTTTAACTTCTTAGCCTTTTTACATGGATGGGATATAAGTCTTAGGGATTGAGATACGTCTCTGTGGGGTCCTTAATGATTCCTAATGACCATTAGGCTTTATGATAGATTGGATTTTTATATTAGTGCTACGGTTTCCTCTTTCCATCCCATTATTCTGTAAGCTCATCTTCACAACTCAGAATGCTTATGCTCTGTAGTGTGCAGGCCTTTGTTCTGTCTTCCTTAGAGTTGAGTCTGTGGCCACCTGACTTAGGAATGTGGGGAGGGGAGTGTTCCCAGAGCTTTATCAGAGTGTTACTTCTTTGTTAATCAATTTGGGCTAATGGCCTGGCTCCCACACAAGCCTTCTCAGTGTGGTTGGCTCAAGGCATTTGAATAACTTAGTGTCCAGAGTCTTGACCAGGCTCAGAGCCCTGGTAGAATAAACTTGGAGAACACACTGTTTACGACTTGTTTTCAGAATCTGTGTCTCAGAGATAGTTTTTGTGGGATGTGTGCGTGTTTCTATGCTGCTCTAAAACTGAAGGCTTGGTGCGTCAGAAACCTTTTGACCTAATATAGTAGAGGAGTGTTTGGTACACTAGGCAAACACTAGCCCTATGCTTCAGTCATTGTCTGACAAAGGAGTCTTCTAATCAAGACAATCTTGACTGAGCTCATGATTGTGTGTTCACTGGCTGTGAGAGAAGACTCAAAAGTATGGAAACAATGAAACTCACCACTCTGTATTATTTTGTTTACTTTAGCAGGAAAAAGGATGGTTTCCTGATAGCATTTATGTGCTTGGGGTCAACAGAGTTTATTTTTATTGTTTCCTTCCACTACTGTCCATCCGAGGCTGTTTACTTCTCTCACTGATTCCCTTGTCCCTAAGTAGTCACATGTGCTTTCCTACTATATATTATATATAATTATATATATTTAATTATCCCCCATCTTCTCCTTCACTTAAGATTTCTTTCTCCCTTCTCATGGTCCCCTTTACACACACACACACACACACACACACACACACACACACACACACACACGAAGAGAGAGAGAGAAAGAGAGAGAGAGAGAGAGAGAGAGAGAGAGAGAGAGAGAGAGAGAGAGAATGTTATTGAGTCTGGATTATTTTGCTTAACAAAATGACCTCTGGCTCCACTATTATTACGATTTCAGGTTTTTTTTATGACTAAATAAAATACCATGAGTATAGCCACATTTACTGGGTAACTTGCTGATCTAGATCAGGACTAGTTGCAATTCCCAGCTATTATGAATAGCTCAGTGGTAAACATGGATGGGCACTAGATCTACCTGTGTTAGATTGCTTTGGAAATATACACAAGAATGTTATATCTGGGCCATCCTGTAGTTCTGTTTTTAGTTTTCAAAGGCTTCATCTGATTTCCACAGAGGCTGTACCAGTTGGCATCCTCACCAGCCATGTGTGAGATTTCCCCCTTCCTCACACCCTCACCAGGTTTCATTGTCATTTCTTTTCTGGTGAGCTGCTCAGATGGGATCTCAAAACAGTTTTACTTACCTATGTTTAAGGGTGATGGCAGCTTTTCAAGTATTTATTGGCTATTTGTGTTTCTTTTCAGAGCTGTCTATTCAATTCATTGGCCCCATTTATTGGGTGGATGACATGTTTTTCTATTTACTTTTTAATACTTCTTCATATATTCTAGGTATCAATCTAATGTCTGATGTATGATTGGCAAAGATTTTTTTCCTCAGAATTCTGTAGGTCATCTATTTTTGGGATTATTTCTTTGGCTATGCTGAAGCCTTATTGTGCCATAAAATAGCATTTGTCAATTTTGGGGGTTGTTACTTGTGCTATTGTGGGTCTTATTCAGAAAATCCTTGGCTTTGCCTATGTCTTGAAATATTTTCTCTGTATTTTCTTCTAGCAGTTTCAGAATGTCAGGTCAGGCCTTACAAGAAAGTCTTTGACTTGTTCTGAATCAAGGTATGGTGAGAGATAAGGATCTAGCTTCCTTCCTTGACTTATAAATATCCAGTTTCCCCAACACTTTTAAAGAGGCTCTTTGCACCTTTGTCAAAATTTAGGTGGCTGTCATTATGTGGGCTCTTTCAATGTCTTCCACTCTATTCCACTGGTCTGCATTGATTTTTATGCTAGTACGGGTTTTGTTACTATGGCTCTGTAGTATAGTTTGAGATCAGCTATCATTGGTAGCCACAACATTGCTCCTTCTGCTTAGGACTGACCTACTTATTTGTGGTTCTTTGCACTTCCATAAGAATTTTAGAGTTTATCTCTAGTTCTGGACAAGAATGTAGCTGGAAGTGCATTGTGTATTCAGTTTGATTTTACTACTCTGTTTTCACAGTATTAATTCTGCCAACCCACGAGCATGGGAAGACTTTCTGTCTTCTGTTGTTTTCTTCCATTTTTTTTCTTTAGCGTTTTAATGATTTCAATGTAGAATTATTTCACCTCCTTGGGGAAAAAAAATTCTACTTTTGGAGACAGAAACTACAGCTGTGTGACCAAGAATAGAAACATCTCTTTATGTAGTTTTGACTTGACCGAGTTTCTCACTTGGTCCTTCGCAGCAATCGGTCTGTGGGACAGACACAAAAATTGAGTCTCAAACAGATTAATCATCTTATTGGATGCTGCATGTAGCAAGAAACAGGATGAAAACAAAATCTCAAGACTTTTGCCTACAAATTGATCGTTTCCATTTGTATAAAATCATGCATGCTTCTCCTATACACTCAGAAAATTAATGAGCAAAACAATATAAAAGAAACAATAAGGGAATTAAATTTTTCATAGAAAGGAGAAAGCTGGAGTCAGCTTTCGTAAACTGTGTTAGTTATGGCTCAGGCTTTCTGGAATTGGAAATGTAGCTCTGTAACATCCTTAACCTTAGCGGCATTTTCCTGAAGAGTAGTCTTCTTTGGGAGGTGAGGTAGGAAGCCGGTAACTGGATGAAACAGTTGAGGATCGATTCTCTGAGGTCATCCTTGGCTGATTGTGGAGAATGTAAGAATCTTGGCTCCTTTCAAGTTCTGAAAAAATAGTGGTCCTCTGCCAGTTGTGTGGCAGGTTCTTGTCAGCAGCTTACTAGTTCATATTTTCTAACTTCAACAGAATTGACAGGGGCCTAAGCTCCTGGGATTTGCTGCACCTTCAGTACAGCTGACATGGTCTCACAATGTTGGCACAATCAACATCTGTGTCTCATTTCTCCATGGTCCATTTCCTGTCAAATACATTCTCCTATCTTTCCTATGAAAAATAACATATGGAGAATAGTTGAAAGGACACACTTTGGTGAGGGGGTGATTAGTCTCCGCATTTATGTGACTTTATTACTGGAATATGACGCTCCTTTTTTCAGTTCAAAAGGATGTCACTGCCTGAAGTCTATGTGGGTGACTAAGGAATTAATTGTGGTTGGATGGATTCAGAGAAATGATTGCTTCATATTGTTGACAGATTCATCTCCTTGAGAATACAGGAAATAGTGCATGTAAATTACTGCTCTGGGACAAATTCTAGCAAGTTCCAAGGAACTGACAGGTGATGTGTAAGACTGAGATTAGTCCAAGGAGAGCATGAAAGGGTGGAGAAACCTCCTGAGTCCCTCTGCACCTGGTAGCTCATGCCCAATAATCAGGGATTTGAGGCGATGTGATATGTTCTGAGAATATTAGGAAAATTCAAAAGACATTCCTGACTCACATGAATTACATCGCAAGGCTGTAAGAATTAGTAAGGTGGGCCAGCTGGCCAGCAGGGAGACATCTTGGTAAAATTATGGAGAATGGAAAATTGCCAGAGGGCTGAGGGAGGTGCAAGTCCTCATCTTTCCAGAAAGAAGAAAGAAGGTGGACTTGGGGATTTACTCACCACTGATCTACATGTTAATCTTGACAAAGAATTGTAGAATGTTTGGTTCAAACAATGGTGTAGCAGATTTTTAAAAGGAAAAAGAAGTTCTCTAAGATCCAGCCAGAGTTATTAAAGACAAGTAATTTCTGTGTAATAGAGGTCTCAAGTAATACATCCTGCTGGCCTGGCATCCCCAGTTGTGAACAAAGCAATTCTCTTTAGGACTCTGGAGTTGATAAAGATCAATTTGGAACCAGTGGTACCATAATAAGATGGGCACATAAATCTTTGAGCTGTTATACTATAACTTCTGACCTTGTAACAATTAACCTTATAAACCTAAGAAAAGAAACTATACTTCTTACTCTGGGAAGTTCAGTTTAATTCACTGAATGGTAGACACTAAGTAGGTATACCCTAACAGGTCCTGTGGAGTGTGGAACCCATTTGTCAATGATTTTTTTCTCGATAAATTTCCTGCCTGAGATAAATAGCTAAGAATGTTTGAATTCAGTATGTAAATGCTTTAGAAGAATTGGGGTAGTATTATATTCTCTAAGACCATAGGCCAAAGTAGCATGAACTTTGAGCTCTACTATGGGAAACCAAGACATGATTACCATCTTCTATTGTAGAAGTGAGGTAATCCTGGTCAGGGGCAGATGATGGATTGGTGGAGTCTGTCTTGCTTCCTGTGGTATATTGGTAGGAGACTATCCCAAAGGTTAGAAATAAAAAGTATGGGGTCTTAACCTTCTGTTGACATCAAGGCCCGCACATGTTTGTACTTGCCATAAAGGAAAGGTAGGATGTAGGCAGTTTCGTCTGTGAAGACTGTGAGGTACCTATGAGAGAGTAGGGGAATGTTCAGTAGGCTGACTAGCTGGACGTAGGGATCTGTGGTCTAGAGAAGAATTTTGGCATCAAGGTACATCGTGGAGTTTGCTTTGTTGTACATGTTTCAGTCAAGGTTTCTGTCTGGCTGCCCCCTATCTACCTTCCTTGTTTGTAGAAATTCCTTAGGGAATATTTTGTTGCATGTTATTTCCTCTAGAGCTTAATCTCCATTAAAGCCATGGACCAGTTTGACTCTAAGTGGCATGTCTACAAGAAAAGACTGGTTCTGTGCAATTTTGTCTATAATATGGAAAGAATAAACATTTAAAACTACCCTAGCTATTACACAGCATTCTGCTTCATCATTAATCATGGTGGTAGCTTAAAAAAAAAGTCAATGTTGTAAGTATCCCATGCATGGCAATCTGCAATGTCTGCAATTTAAATAAAATATGGCCTTAGGAATAGACATTGCTATTACATTCTATAGCTCTGTAAATCACTTTTTCTGGGGCATGAGTAATTAAACAGAGAGTCCATACATTTCTGAACTTGTTAACATTTTTGAAACCCAACCAGATACTAGACATGACATTCTCTTGCTGCCGTCTGGAATTTCCGTGCCCGTGTCTAGGCTCGTTCTTTTCCACTATTTACTTTGGCTCCAACTCTTGGCATCTTCTTTAAAGTTGTTTGCTCTCAGTGTTTACAAAAGTAGGTTCCCACAAGCAAAGAAAGGGTGGGGAATGAGGCAGCCTGGAAGTGCTGTTTTCTGTTGTTAGAAACTCAGATTGGTACACCGTAATTAGTGTTATTTTTGAAAGCATCTTCTTCACCATGTACATGGAATTCACGGTGCACACTCACAGATGGGCCTCTGCTGAGCTTTAGTCCAACTTTATTTCTGAGTTCTCTCTTAAGAAACAAAACAGTCTTCTTCGTAAAATGCCAGGAAGATAAGCGCAATCCCAGCTCTGGGTTTGCCAAACAAAAACAAAACTCTGCTGGGCCGCTGAGGCTCTCTGCCTTGCGTTGGTAAACAGAGAAAAATGGGACAAAGTTGCCTTTGAAAGCCTTAGTGATATTGATGGTTTGATTTGGCTGGAGAGATGGTTTGGAAGTTAATTGCATGTACTGCTCCTAGTTCACAGTTGCCTATATTTCCAGCTGGGGGTTAGGGGTGGGGAGGATGTAGGTAGGTCATAAGCTTTAGGAGCACTTGCACTTATATGCATATGCGCTCTCTCTCTCTCTCTTTCTCTCTCTCTCTCTCTCTCTCTCTCATACACACACACACTCTTTTAAAATAAATATATATGTACTTATTATCGATTAAGTTATTTATTTACATCCCAATTGCAGCTCCTCTCACTTCTTCCAGTCCCTCTTACCTTCCCTCCCCTACACCCTTGTTCCCTTTCTCAGAAGAGGGGGGGCCTCCCCTGGATATCAACCAGCCTTGGCATTGCAAGGCAGTCCAATTAGGGGAAAACAATGCTGTCAGGGGTTACAGCATAACTGTTACATATGTGTTCAAGGCCTAGGTCCATCCCATGCATTCTCTCTGGTTGGCGGTTCAGTCTCTGTGAGCCCCTATGAGCCCAGGTTAGTGGATTCTGTACATTTTCTTATGGCACCTTTGACTCCTCTGGCTGGGGGGAGGGAAGGTATTTTGATTAATTTATAGGCTAAGAATACCTAGAATAAGTTGTAATGACAAGTGGAGTTTTATCAATTCTGAGGCTTTTCTTCTTAGATTATCAATGCTATACTCATATATGTTCTCAAAACAACCATATGCGCATTCAAATGGGACTCAGCATTCAAAACTGTTTTTTTCTTTTTGGTGTATATGCAAGTTCACATGTACATGTGAACATGTGTGTTTGTACATGTATGTGGAAGTTCAAGGTTGTTCCTAGGTGTCTTCATCAATCAGTCTTGATTTTACATATTGAGGCAGGCTCTCTCATTGAACTCTGACCTGGATTTTGATAGTCTGTCCAGCCAACGCTTTTCAGGAATTCCCTGTCTCTTCATCCCGAGTGCTAGGATTGCAGGAAGCCACTATGGCCCCCAAGATTTACATGGGTTATGTGATACGAAACTCTGCTCCTCCCTCACACTTGTGTGGCAAACACTTTACCAATTGGGTTTTCTCTCTAGTTCTCTCTCTTCTTTGTAGCAATATTCTAGTAAGAACTCAATGAATGGCTGTTAAACGAAATCAGTGAAAATTTAAACAATTACTTTCAATAAAAATATGGCTAGCAAATAATTAAAAACACTCCAAGCTTATCCACTCTCTTTTGCTGGATTTAACTTTGCCCATGACAGAAACGTATTATAGGGTTTTTTGTTTTGTTTTCTTTTGTTTATTAAATGGGCTTTGGGTTCAAACTTCATAACTACCATTTTCTTTCTTTCTTTTTAAAATTTTATTTTGTTTCATGTGTATGGATGTTTTACCTGTATTTTCACCACATGTGGGTCTGGCACCCTCCGAGGTCAAAACAGGGCATCTGATCCTCTGGAACTAGAATTATACCAATGTTGTGAGCTGCCTTATGAGTCCTGGGAGTTGAACCTGGGTCCTCTGGAAGAGCCAATGCTCTTAACCATTAAACCATCTCCCCAGCCCCAGAATCATCACCACTTTCGAATCCCATAACCTTGGATGAATTACTGAGCTTCTCTAGGTGCCAGCTCCTTCCTCTCTGAAATGCTAGTCCCCTGTTAATTTTGCTATGATTATAGAGAACATTCTGTGCAGTTCCATAAGTAGTAGTTGCTACTTTGACTGTAGCTTCTGTCTGTGTAATGTACAGGCTACCTTCTAGCTGCCCAATTTACCAGCAGCCCTGGATTGGTTTTGATCATGCTAATTCATGACCCAATAGAGGTGTGTAAGACTTTCCTCCTTCAGTTAGGACTTAATTGGCCTAGTCTTTCTGGGCCCTGAGTCACAGCTTATGTGTCTGAAGGGTCTCCCATCCTCCTGATCCCATCAGCTCTCAGAATGGTCCCCAGCTGCCCAGCCCTTCTCAGAGAGTCTTTCTCCTGCTGGACACACTGTCATAAAATCACCAGCCCCACCCACAGCCTCACTCACAGCTGGTCCTCTGTGCTTTTTTATTTGTTTGCACAGCTCTTTCGGTCCATTCATAGTGAATGAGGCCCGGAAGCAGCGCATGCAGCAGCATAGCTGCGGCTTCCAGTCAGGACACCTGGGAAGTCGAAGAGTCTGCCTGGTCTTCTGAAGGTTGATTCATGCCTCTTTCCCTCTCTTCTCGTTTCTTTCCATTATGCAACACCATGCAAGATGTGGACGAGTGCCTGCAGCCAAAGGTCTGTACCAATGGTTCCTGCACCAACCTGGAAGGCTCCTACATGTGTTCCTGCCACAAGGGCTACAGCCCCACACCAGACCATAGACACTGTCAAGGTAATGCCTTGGTCACATATCCCATTGTGTTTGAACTTCCTTCATGAGCAGAACTGCGTGGCTGGCCTTAAAAATGGGCCATGCTACCTGTGTTTGTTTCCGTCCATCTCCTTGAAGCATTTTGGCTCCTTTTTACAGGTAAATCTGTAGTGGATTTAGAAATATCACAACTCTTGAATACTATATGTGACATGCATGGCTTTTATCTGCCTTTTGCCAGTTGTATGTTATATACATTTTACATGCCCTTGTTTTAACTCTCCAAACATAATTTGTAAAGGCCCCATAATACTCCAATGTAGTATCACAGTCTTTTCCAATCTGTCATTAATATCTAAGAACATTTCTGCAAATTTCTATTTAAAATAAACATATATGTTAAAATTATTTATCTGTAGGTGTAGAAATATTTGATAAAGTGTCCTGGCTATTTTTACTATTACTATTTACTATTAAATAAGACAGTATCCATTTCTAGTTCTTAAATGGTAATTCCTTTGATTTTATAAAGTTTAATTTTTGTGCCAGGTGGTGGTCACACACCCCTTTAATCCCAGGACTCAACAGGCAGAGGCAGGAGGATCTCTGTGAGCTCAAGGCCAGCCTGGTTTACGGAGTTAGTTCCCGGACACCCAAGGTTACACAAAGAAACCTTGCCACAAACAAACAAACAAACAAACAAACAAACAAAAAACAAAGAAACACAAAAATCCAACTTTGTACAGAAAATGTAACTGTCAATCATACTGAGGGGAAAAGCTATACAGTAAATGGGGACTCCTGGTAAACACTTTCAGATGCATTTTTACAAAGAGGCTTTTAGAGTCAAGCAACAGTTGTACATTAATCATAGAGCATGGCTTCTCTTCAGCTCTCTTAGTCACTTTAGACATTGCACTTTAGGTCATCGAGGGCTAGTGACTTACATCTGTTCCGTTCTTCTAACCCTCAAAGGCCTGTGGTGCAGGTGGTGAAGAATAATTGCGCCATGTTTTAATAATTATGAATTGTTATAGCTAGCTAGCTGCCCAACTGAACACGCTCAGGCTGGGCTAATACAGGTGAAGCAAGACAGACTCTTCAAATTAGGAAAGACCAGCCTAGGAGCTGTGCTTGATACTTTCTACCTTGCTAGGACCAATGCTTGGCAAATGCAGCCTGAGAGAGGAAGGGCTGATTGTGACTCAGAGCTTGAGAGTACAGTCCATTCGGTGGTGGGAACTCGAGATGGTTGTGTCTGCAGTCAGGAGGTGGGGGATGGGAATGGGTGAATGCTGGTGATAGACTCGCTTTCTCCTATTTATACAGTTTGGCAGCTAGGGTGGGTCTTTCCATCCCAATTGACCTAATCTCGACAATCCCTCCTACATGTGCTGAGAGATTTGTCACTGAGATGGTTCTAGATCATGTCAAGTTGACAAGCAATGTAAATCCTTACAGTAGAAAAACAGAACCATGTGGGAAACAAACCCTGTTTCTACTAGAAATGTCCAAATAACAGATGAAGCCATGTTTCACTGCCGTCCTGTCTCTTCTGCATGGCTTTTCCAAGAGCACTGATGCTTGGTGGCATTTCTCAATAATGTTAACTCTTTCTCAGTTGTGCTCACTTTTGTCAAGGTTCTTTGTTCTTCTTCCAGGGTCATTTACTCTGCAGTTGATGTTTGGCCAGTATATATAGAAGTGGCTTTCATTGTGACATTTTCATACACTGTTGGCACATTTCACTCATCCCTTCTGATCCCTTCCTCTACTCGCCTTCCTCTAATTCTTCCCAGAATATTACTCTCTACTGTTTCCTGCACACACAGTCTATCACCCTCTCTGACTTCTCCTCCACCCGCTTTAAGATCATGCCCATCCTCCCATCTCTACATCTGTGCCCTAAATACACATTCTTATGTGCATGTCCATGTGAATCTACATAGAAATTTGTAATAGGAAAGAAAACATGCAATATTTGTTTGTGAACTGTTTTGAGGAAAGGTTTCACTGTGTATCCACACCGATGGAAGTCATGGTCTTCCTAGCCCAGCCTTCCTAAATGCTGGAATTACAGGTGTGTGCCTGGCTCACTGAAGGCATTTTGTAGTAAATCCTGAAGCACCATTTTCTCTCAGTCTCCTGTAATCATCATACGTCACATTCCTACCACTGAGGATGGTTTCTGTGTTACTTTGAGAAAGAGGTTAGTCTTAGTTAACACAACTCTTTGACCTTATCATTGAGGTTATAAAGAAAGTGTGTTCTTCTGTTGCCTGCTGTACCTGCCCAGATTAATATTTGCTCATTCCTGATTGCTTTGTTTCTGTCTTTCATGCAGGACAGTGGGGCCTACAAAATCTAGTAACTGTTACTATGTGCTTCATGTTCTGCCTTCCATCTTCAACTCTAAGGTGTTATATTGCCTTTATGCTTGATTTAAAATGATAGAGTGAGATAGTGGGGAGCTGTAAGTTGCTTTTGGAATCATATAACTTAACACATTTCAGCATAATGGGTTGCTAAAGTTTCTACTGCCCAGCCTGGGTACTATTGTTTTATGACAATAAGCCCAGACCACATTGTTGGAATTACCACATTCTCCTGTGGGGGAGTCTATCTCAGAGAACTAATTGTCATCATTTATGTTAACAGATATTGATGAATGTCAGCAAGGGAACCTGTGCATGAACGGGCAGTGCAAAAACACTGACGGCTCCTTCCGGTGTACCTGTGGGCAGGGCTATCAGCTGTCAGCGGCTAAAGACCAATGTGAAGGTAGGTGTTTGTCATTATAAACTACTGAGACCAGGGTAAGTGACCCAGCCTAGGTCATTATAGTGTCAGAAACCCAAGTAATTCCACATAAGTCAGACAAGTCAATAAAACAAAATGGTGTAAGTTGAAGTAGAAAAATATGACCCTGGTGACTGGTAGCTAAGCAAAGAAAAGTCGTTGCTTGTTTATGCACCTCCTTACCACATAAAATTACTTCCATTTAAATATTTAAATTAATTCTGATGTTTTAGTACTGGGATTTCACAATTAGAAAGTCATTATATTGGCCTGGCATTATGCTACAGTGTGTTAATAATTTCAGTGTGTATTTAGCTTCAATAATTTTTGGCCAATTTTGGTACAGTTCTCAGACTTTCCTTTCTAGAACCTCAAGTGTTTGACGAATCTAGGAGTGAGCAATGGCAGGACATATGCAAGTGCATTCGTATACACAACTAAGCCAAGCAATTTGTTCCAGAATCCCTCTTGCTACTTCTACCTTTACAATCCCAGAACCCATTTTCCTACTAAGGAGTGGATAGGACCTCTTCACACGATGCAGTCAGGCTACCACATTCAGAGACCTTTGCAAAGCTTCTCAGGTTCCATTCACTGATGAGTCAGATATGATCAGGACCGCCTCTGAGCCAGATTATCAACATGGAAAAGCCTAGTTTAGCGGCTGACTGCTCCGATAATCTAATCAAAGATATGACTGCCTCAGGGTGAGAGAAAAAATGAGCCGTATTCCTGTGGGAGCTGATATGTGTGTTACATCTTATAGAAACATTGGCAGAAAATGATTAAAAGGAGAGAGAGATTAAAAAGAGAGAGAGAAATGCTTCACAATTTAAAAAAAAAATTCTTCAACAAGTAACGTGACCTGAGTGCCTACTTACAGCAAGGAGTTATCTAAGAGTATTCTAGAGAATATGCTAAGCATAACTGTTATTACAATGTAACAATGAGGGTACAATATTTGGATTCATGCTGTCTATTTTGTCATAAGTGTGGCTGTGGTACGCGCCAGGTGAGTGTCTGAACTCAGGATCACGTGACTGAAACAAATGTTACTCAAGGTGAGGAAGTAATGTCTCCAACAGGAGTGAGTGGCCCTGTGGAATAGCAAATGAGATGAGGGGGAGGGGAGAGTATTAGATTCGACCAGAATATCTTTTTTTAAAAAGAGATAGAGAATAGATGGATAGACAAATTAAGGAATGAAGCCTAGTTGTTCAGAGCTCTATAGGTAAATTAGAAATAACGAGAAAATAATGATGTATAAGCTTGTGCTACTTAAGGATGGAGGTCGACAAATCTTTTCTGTAATGAACCAGGTAATATGAGAATATCCAGAGTGGTATTAAATAACTACTAGTAGGCTAGATTAGGCCTGTGTACTACATACAATTTGGGGACCTTTGCTTTAGGCTATTATAAGCACGTGTGCTTTCAAACCTAGTATTCAAACTGAATGTTTGAAATGGGGTTCACAAATTACAGCGAACTGTTTGCTATCTGTGTTTAAATAGTGAAACTTAGGCGAACAGGTGGTTTACGTTTTTTCGGTTCTTCAGAACTCTCCTTATTGTGGAATGACCTTTAATTTGAGCTCAGTGTACACTGCTTAATGAAAGGTCTTGCTCGGTAATAAACCAGAAACCACTGTACCTATTCTGAGGCAAACGACGGGTTTCTCTGTGCTCTTTTGCTCACAGATATTGACGAATGCGAGCACCGTCACCTCTGCTCTCACGGGCAGTGCAGGAACACAGAGGGCTCCTTCCAGTGTTTGTGCAACCAGGGTTACAGAGCATCTGTGCTTGGAGACCACTGCGAGGGTGAGCTTCCCCTCCTGCCTCAGGACCAGAACACGCTACAATCCGAGGCAATCTGGCACCTTTGTACCTGCTGTGTAGGAGCTCTACTTTTGCCTTTATAATTGAGGGTTAGCTCCTGCAATGTGTGTTTCTTCCAATGTCCTATGAATGGGACAGAGGGGTGAAGAAGAGTACACATTTTCTTTGTACCAGTGATGGATAGTTTAATCTGGGTGCGTGGTTCTGCACTGTAATACTTCATTTGTACAAAACTGTCTTCCAAATGGCCCAAACAAGCAAACATAGCTTAGTTTTTCATCCCAGCTGAGGGCTTTTAAGAGCTGATTTTTTTTTTCTGTATAAAACACTCTACAAGGGACCTCGCACACCTAGCATTGAGAGTTGACTGTGGCTTAGAGCCTGCATGAGGTGCTCAAGGCTGCCAGCTCATACACAGGAGTATTTTCTCCTGACACACTCTTTCTCTCTCGCCACCAGCTCATCACTTAAGAACATTCTGTGTATTCAGGGCTCATCTAGGGATCAGTCCCCAGCTCACCTGCCTCTTAGTGCTGTGTCTCACACGCAGCATCAGTGTATCAGAGAGAGGGGTAGTGATGGTCTCTTGTTGCTGCAACCAAAATACCAGACAAGAAGAAATCGAAGGGTGGACGGATTTATTTCAAACGACCACAACCATTTTAAAGAATGATCTCCTGGCAGAGCTTTGAATGGGCCAACATCCTTTTCACTCTTAGCTCGGTTATCTGGGCAAGAAGCATTGTGGATTATGTTAAATTATTATTTAATTCATTTATTTTTTACTTATTCAACTTTACATTCCACTCACTAACCCCTCCTGGTCACTCCTTCTCACAGTCCTTCCCCTTCCTTCTTCCCCTTCTACTCTGGCAGGTGGGGCCTCCTGGATATCCACCCCTCTCCCCGTTGGCACTTCAGGTCTCTTCAGGCTAGGCGCTTCCTCTCTCACTGAGGCCAGATAAGGCAGCCCAGCTGCTGCTGCACATATCCCTCCCACAGACAACAGCTTTTGGGTTAGCCACTGCTTCAGTTGTTCAGAACCCACATGAATGTCAAGAGTGTACAAAATTTAAGACAAGTTGGTACAAGTATTCTCAAAATGGCCGAGTGCCTTGTCTCTGCTGCTACTAGTATTAAACAACTTAGTCCTTCTTGGGGGCGTTTGATCCTAAGTTCAATGGCTTTAAAATGTGTGTTGTCTATGTACCAGTAAGTTCGCTTTTAGGAGTTTAGCCAAGGTAATATTTTTCAAGGGCTAATAATATGGACAAAATGGACATCATCAGTATTTCTTTTTTTTTTTAATTAACTTGAGTATTTCTTATATACATTTCGAGTGTTATTCCCTTTCCCGGTTTCTGGGCAAACATCCCCCTCCCCCCTCCTCTTCTTTATGGGTGTTCCCCTCCCCATCCTCCCCCCTTGCCGCCCTCCCCCCAACAATCTAGTTCACTGGGGGTTCAGTCTTAGCAGGACCCAGGGCTTCCCCTTCCACTGGTGCTCTTACTAGGATATTCATTGCTACCTATGAGGTCAGAGTCCAGGGTCAGTCCATGTATAGTCTTTAGGTAGTGGCTTAGTCCCTGGAAGCTCTGGTTGCTTGGCATTGTTGTACATATGGGGTCTCGAGCCCCTTCAAGCTCTTCCAGTTCTTTCTCTGATTCCTTCAACGGGGGTCCTATTCTCAGTTCAGTGGTTTGCTGCTGGCATTCGCCTCTGTATTTGCTGTATTCTTGCTGTGTCTCTCAGGAGCGATCTACATCCGGCTCCTGTCGGCCTGCACTTCTTTGCTTCATCCATCTTGTCTAATTGGGTGGCTGTATATGTATGGGCCACATGTGGGGCAGGCTCTGAATGGGTGTTCCTTCAGTCTCTGTTTTAATCTTTGCCTCTCTCTTCCCTGCCAAGGGTATTCTTGTTCCCCTTTTAAAGAAGGAGTGAAGCATTCACATTTTGATCATCCGTCTTGAGTTTCATTTGTTCTAGGCATCTAGGGTAATTCAAGCATTTGGGCTAATAGCCACTTATCAATGAGTGCATACCATGTGTGTTTTTCTGTGATTGGGTTACCTCACTCAGGATGATATTTTCCAATTCCAACCATTTGCCTACGAATTTCATAAAGTCATTGTTTTTGATAGCTGAGTAATATTCCATTGTGTAGATGTACCACATTTTCTGTATCCATTCCTCTGTTGAAGGGCATCTGGGTTCTTTCCAGCTTCTGGCTATTATAAATAAGGCTGCAATGAACATAGTGGAGCACGTGTCTTTTTTATATGTTGGGGCATCTTTTGGGTATATGCCCAAGAGAGGTATAGCTGGATCCTCAGGCAGTTCAATGTCCAATTTTCTGAGGAACCTCCAGACTGATTTCCAGAATGGTTGTACCAGTATGCAATCCCACCAACAATGGAGGAGTGTTCCTCTTTCTCCACATCCTCGCCAGCATCTGCTGTCACCTGAGTTTTTGATCTTAGCCATTCTCACTGGTGTGAGGTGAAATCTCAGGGTTGTTTTGATTTGCATTTCCCTTATGACTAAAGATGTTGAACATTTCTTTAGGTGTTTCTCAGCCATTCGGCATTCCTCAGCTGTGAATTCTTTGTTTAGCTTTGAACCCCATTTTTTAATAGGGTTATTTGTCTCCCTGCGGTCTAACTTCTTGAGTTCTTTGTATATTTTGGATATAAGGCCTCTATCTGTTGTAGGATTGGTAAAGATCTTTTCCCAATCTGTTGGTTGCCGTTTTGTCCTAACCACAGTGTCCTTTGCCTTACAGAAGCTTTGCAGTTTTATGAGATCCCATTTGTCGATTCTTGATCTTAGAGCGTAAGCCATTGGTGTTTTGTTCAGGAAATTTTTTCCAGTGCCCATGTGTTCCAGATGCTTCCCTAGTTTTTCTTCTATTAGTTCGAGTGTATCTGGTTTGATGTGGAGGTCTTGATCCACTTGGACTTAAGCTTTGTACAGGGTGATAAGCATGGATCGATCTGCATTCTTCTACATATTGACCTCCAGTTGAACCAGCACCATTTGCTGAAAATGCTATCTTTTTTCCATTGGATGGTTTTGGCTCCTTTGTCAAAAATCAAGTGCCCATAGGTGTGTGGGTTCATTTCTGGGTCTTTAATTCTGTTCCATTGGTCTATCTGTCTGTCTCTGTACCAATACCATGCAGTTTTTATCACTATTGCTCTATAATACTGCTTGAGTTCAGGGATAGTGATTCCCCCTGAAGTTCTTTTATTGTTGAGGATAGTTTTAGCTATCCTGGGTTTTTTGTTATTCCAGATGCATTTGCAAATTGTTTTGTCTAACTCTTTGAAGAATTGGATTGGTATTTTGATGGGGATTGCATTGAATGTGTAGATCGCTTTTGGTAAAATGGCCAATTTTACTATATTAATCCTGCCAATCCATGAGCACATCATCAGTATTTCTAATGAAAAATAGACAAGTATCAAGTAAGTTATGAACCAGATGATATCTGAGAAATTGTATTGTATTCAATAGATGGGCCACTGATTTGACATGACCCCATCAAAGGAAGTAGAAGCAGTCATGTTGAAGGGGAACTCTGTGTTGTGGAGGGCCTGCTGTGGAAGGTTCTCTTAGGAAGTCAGTAGGCAACATGGTCTATACAAACATATAAGAGACCTAAAATGACCATTGCACAGTTCTGACTTGCTTCTTGGCCAAGGCAAGAAGGTTACCAGGCTGTGCCTGAATTTTTAAACATTTTTGTATGTATGATTGTTTTTTCTATGTTTATGTCTGTGCACCATATGTGCCCAGTGTCTGTGGAAGCAAGAAGAGAGCATCATATTCCTTGGGACTGGAGTTACAGACTGTCATTGAGTGGCCATATTGGTAGTGAGAGTTGAACCCAGGTCCTCTGAAAGAGCAGCTTGTGTTCTTATCCATTGATCCTTCTCTTCAGCCCCAACTATGCTGAAATTTTGGTAGTATTCACCAGAGGGTATGTTCTTCTATTCTGGCTTTTTCAAACATGTACGTATATCACCAGAATGCCCAAGATTCTTATTCTAAAAACATCCATTGCATGACAAGCCAAATAAAGACCTTTAGCCAACATATTCTTTATTATTAATATATATATATATATATATGTTTATAAGATAAATTACATTCCACAGGAAATTTTCCTTTGGATATGTAATGAAGCTCATTTCTCTTAAAGTCAGGATTAATTTCCCCAGTGTTTGGGTTATAAATAGTACTGGAGTCCATCCAGCTAACCGAGAGTTCCCTTTGAAACTACATTAGCACTCCAACCTTCGAATTCCCACCTAGCCCTGTTTCCGTCCCTCCCTGGTGGAATGCGTTTTGCCATGGCAACGCATGTTCACATACCTCTCACAGCTCTGAGAGGAAGAACCATCCTTCTTGTTACACTTTATGTTTACAATTATAGTTTTTTAAAAACAATTGGTGAAGACCTGATCTTCATGTAGTATGTTCCTAAAGGCCCACTGGCCTCCTCTGAGACTCAGAAACCAAGTGCTTTCACCCATCCGGGACCTCTTTGTCCCAGTTCTTAGGGACTTTAGCTTACAAAAGACTCTGCCTCTGACCTGATAGACCCCAGCTTCTCTAACATTGATCCCTGTGACTTCGTTGCAGAGTCTCAGAACGTAACTTGGTACTTAATTGTCCTCCTGAGCCCCTTATCTCTTTGTGATTAATATGTGAACAACAACACAAAACAGTGAGAAGTCTTAGTTTTTCTTTTCAAACCAGAATCATTCATTTATGCACTCATTCATCACCATCATGTAGTGTTGAATTTGTAGGAAGCTGTACTATAGGTAGATAAAACTAGAGATCTCTGCTATCATGGCATTAACTCCATTCTAGTGAGGAAGCTAGCAGTAGGTGTGATAAATAAGTAAAAGGCACAGCTTGTTAAGTGCCCAGAACTATTGCGAAGTGGGTATGTGTGGAGCTCCAAAGACGGATGATTTTAAATAAGGGGAGTAGTAGTTTCCTCAGGACACTAACTTGTGACTATTTACAAGAAGACATTGCATTCAAAGTAACAGCAGGTGTTGAAGCCCCAAGGAACATCCTGTGTGGAGATTAGCTGTTCCACATGACATGTTCAGTTTTCAATCTGAGAGTGGCTGGTCAAGTGTAGATATCGGATCAATTCCATGTTAGTGTCTAAACTAGAGGGGTGAGCCCTGGGCTCTGGAGTCATCAGTACGGCGATAGTGTTTAAAGCCATGAGACTAAGTAAGGTCACCCAAGAGGAAGAGAGAAGAGTCTCTAGGCCTCATGACACATACAAGTGAATAAATGGGTAGGAGCCAGCAGAGGGAAGAGAAGTAAAGCTGGGTTGTGGATGAGACAAGAGAGAAAGAAAGAAAGAAAGAAAGAAAGAAAGAAAGAAAGAAAGAAAGGAAGGAAGGAAGGAAGAAAGGAAGAAAGGAAGAAAGGAAGAAAAGGAAGAAAAGGAAGAAAAGAAAAAATAAGGGGCTGGGGATTTAGCTCAGTGGTAGAGCGCTTACCTAGGAAGCGCAAGGCCCTGGGTTCGGTCCCCAGCTCCGAAAAAAAAAAAGAACCAAAAAAAGAAAAGGAAAGGAAAGGAAAAAGGCTTTAAGGAGGGAGACAGTAGTTACAGATTCACTAAAGCATGACTTCTAGACAAAAGAAGACCCAAATGGACCATGTTATTTACCAATGCAGAGGGGAAGGAAGGTGACCAAATTCCACTGTCACTTTGTGGAAAGTGTGTTTACGTGCTCCTTATTCACACCTCCACATGGGAGACAACCCCATGTTGAGCATGCTTGATGTTCAAACTATGCTTCCTTTATCCTGGAGGGAGACAGAATCTCACTGTCAGCCTTCCAACTTGTCCTCTTCCGGCCTTGGCTTCTAGGGTGGGCTGCCAAGCATATGCCACACAGATATTGTGAACATAAATACAAAACCCACGAACGTTGACTATATCATAATGAAGAGTTTTTAGAGCTGTACTACTTTACCAACACTTAAAACAATGCTATCTTTTCCTCTTGGATTTTGAGACCTAAATGACAATTGGATCATTAAATATTCCTGCTCACAGACTTCTTTGTGCTGAAGCACACTGCTGGGTTATATTGCATTTCTTGTTGTTCAGGCTTACATTCTCAGCATTTGCCTCGTTTTCAAGTAGAGATTTTTTTCCTTTAATTTAATGCTAATGATCTAAACGTCATCTCACTGTGTTACCTTCTTTTCCTAAGAGGCAAAGAAAGAAAGGTTGATTTAAAATCAGCTTGCCCAGTAGTTACCCATTAGAACAACTATGGATTTAGCCAAACACATATGGAACAATTGAATGTCTCTCCCACTGCCGGGGGAAATGAGTGCTAAATGGTCCAGCCACTTCAGGAAGCAATTTCTAAAAACATTAATGTAAATCTACTCTAAGATTCCGCCATCGTAAATCCCAGGAACTCACCCAAAGCATATGAAAGCGTGTGTCCACAGGAAGACATACCCATGCATGTTTGAGGTAGACAAATGGCAACAGTCCAAGTATTCATTAAAAGATGAAGGACCCAAATCATCATAGAATGAAATACTACTTGGCAAAGAAGAGGAGTGAGCTTGTGAGTCAATCAGCATCTTGGATGAGTCTCAGAAACACTGTGAACTGCTAATGCCAAGGACACCAAGGGATCTTGCTTGGGGGTGGAGGATGGGGTGGAAATTCCTGTACTGTAACCATGGTGATGGTTGTAGGGTGTATATGCCAATGCTCCCATGCACTCCCATGGACCCTTAAACAGGTGTATTTATTGCAAGTCATGCTTCAGAGAAGATGCTGTGAAAAGACATTTCCAAAAAGCGATGACACAGTTGCCTTGGAATGGCATGTCACGTGTGTTTTATGTTTTACAGTAGCAGTGCTTGGAGCACTACCAGCATGGCGAACACTCAGCAGACCTGAATCTTGATGGGATGACATGATAAACCTCCCTGCTGTTGTTTTTGTCTTGTTTTTTTTTTTAATTTTAAGACTCTTTAAAAACATTTTTATTGATTCTTCATGAGTTTCACACCATGCACCCCAGACCTACTCATCTCTACATCTCCTCATATCTATCCTTTGCCCTTACAACTTTCTCCTCAAATACACACACACTCTCTCTCTCCCTCTCTCTCTCTCTCTCTCTCTCTCTCTCTCTCTCTCTCTCTCTCTCTCTCTCTCTCACATACACACACACACACACACACAGAACATAGAAAACATATCATCATGGAAGCTGTAGTATGTTACAGCGTGTTCTACAATATATCCCTCTGTCCACACATCTTCCCTAGCAATGCTCATTGCAATGAATCATTTCATTGGTTGGGTTGGGACCTCTTGTGTCTGACACCATTAATATCGGATCCTGATTACAAGTCCTCTGGGTTATCCTGTTGCCCTGTGTCATGGAGATCCTAGAGCTTTGGGTCAGCAGAACTGGCCCTTTCACACATCCCAGTCTTTCACAGATGGTAAAGATTTAGGGGTGGTCCAGCTCAGAACCCTGGATATGGGCTTGTGTGGTAGCTGAGCTGGTCAGCTCACTGGCTCTCCCTTATCCACACTACCAGGGCAAGCTCTCCTGCACTGCTCCAGCTCGGAGCCACCCAATACCCAGGTAGGTAGGAGTCAGGGTGAGCTTTCCTGTTCTCATGCTCTCCTGCTGGCTCACCCAATGCCCACACCTCCAGAGCCAGCTCCACTGCGCTGGCCAGGCAAGGTGCAGGGTCACTCTCCTGAGAGCTGCAGGCACTGAGGGGGCAGAGTGGGGAGCAGGTGAGCTAGCCCCGAGGGCAGGAGCACAGGGGAGCCGGCCGTGCCACTCCGCTCCTGTGCTTTGAGGAGGTGTGGGTACAGGGGTGGTGCCCTCCCACTCTTCCCTCGCTACCTGCGGTAGTTGGGTAAGCTGGTCCCTTCTCCTTTTCTATAGCAACCCCTTCTTAGTTATCTTGGTTCAATGAAGTAACGTTAAGTTCAGCATCCTCATCCCTGAGCAAGACAGTGGAGAGTGTTGGGAACACTGCATCCCTTTCTATATTCACTCCATCCTTGAAATTCTCCTCCGCATTAGCGGCGGTCAGAACTACCTGCAGGAGATGCCATAAATGCCAGATTCATTAGGAGATAGAGGAACTTTTGTTCCTCGGCTTTCTTGAACACTACTTATTTAAGCCTTGCACAGACACAGCAGAGGGGGGTTGTCGTGAGGGGAGTGTGTTAGGGGTGATGATGTCTGATGAGGAGTTACCATGGCGATACAAACATCTGCGTGATGGGAGTCTCTGCCTCACCCAAACGGGCTCACACCACCGCAGTCAGAACCAACTCAGTGTTCCTTAGAGTCAAGCACTTGCAGTCGGACATACGCTCTGTATACAGTTGCTAAAATCCACGCAGCCTATTTTTGAGACTCCCTAAGACTTAACT
Organism: Rattus norvegicus; assembly: GCF_021556685.1. Taxonomy (NCBI): domain Eukaryota; kingdom Metazoa; phylum Chordata; class Mammalia; order Rodentia; family Muridae; genus Rattus; species Rattus norvegicus. Next base: position 26,377,368 of record NC_141539.1, on the reverse strand, counting down.
AGGATTCTCATCCAGCTGGTTTCACCTGCGAAGGTTCCCCCATCCACATTCTACCGATGAGACGTCAAGTAATTCTGTTAGGAAGACCTTCGCTTGTCCTTATATCTTTTCTCTAAATTCGTATCACCTCTAAACTTAGCAACACTCCTTGGTCAGGTAATTGTATTTTGTAATGATCCGTCTGTTAAATTTTTGGGACTTATAAGGCAGTTTGATGTCTTACATGTTACTTTTTTGCTGTTTTATTTTATTTAGCTTTATTTTCTTTTACACAACAGCACTCGGAGTTCTGTTTTTAATAACAGCTCCACTTGGTGTGGGGAGCTTGCCAAGCAGTTTCAAGCCGGATCTTGAGGGGCTTAAGCATGCTTAAGATATACTTAGCAACGTGTGCTTTAAAAACTATGTATTCTCTATTAGGAGGAACACAAGTAAATTATTATTTAATAAAAAATTGTGACTCTTCCACTCCCAGTTAATTATATTTAATGTTTACAACATCTACATAGTGTTCAGGAGTCAGAAACAGGATGATTGTGAGTTCCGGGCCAGTCTAGGCTGCACAGTTAGACACTATCTCAAGTATCCTATTTCTGTGTCGATTCAAACCTAAAATCCTGATGGCCTTTACACTCAGGGGGCTGAGGAAGGAAGATCTGAAATTTCAGAATGGCCTACATAACAACCTAGACTCCATCTTTAAAATAACAAAGCCACAGGAAAGCTAAAACTTATTTCAAAATGTTTCATTTAAAATATCCTATCTATTTAAACCTATCAGTTAGAAATCATGCACTATAAAGACGTTGTGTGTTTATGTGATTATGTGTTTGTATGTGTGTATGTACATGTAACGTGTATAATCTTCCCTATGTTGCTCTTTTGGTCCTAACTTGTGCACTGGCTTGCAGATATCAATGAATGCTTGGAGGACAGTAGTGTCTGCCAGGGAGGTGACTGCATCAATACAGCAGGGTCCTATGACTGCACGTGCCCGGATGGACTCCAGCTGAATGACAATAAGGGCTGTCAAGGTACGTGTCTCTTTCCCTTTTATTACATACTTCGTCGTTCAGTTCTGTCCTGCTTCCTGACAATAATCTGTGGTTCTCTGCTTGCTTTGTTCCTATGTAACTGACGCCATTTTCTATTATGAAAGTATGATTCTGAGGTCTGGGGCAAGCATAGGCATGTCTTGCTTGGAACCACTCTCGGTTAACCAAAGCTTGCACTCTCACTTTGTGTGATTCTGAGGTCACCTGTGCTTTCCCGAGTCTTCCGCTGGCCAGCCTTGTTGGTACTTGATTCACAATTATCTTTTAGTTTGGTTGTGTCTATCATTTGATAATAATTTGTCCTTTTTGCGATGCCTGTTTTTGTCCAGTGCCTACCATTTCTTTCTCTCTTCCAAAAGAAGCTCATTAATGGTTTAATTAAAATAAAGAAGCATAGAAATTAGTATTTTCCAAAGTCCTTATCAACATTAATTCTCCCAGACAGCAATATAGTAGACACGGTTGCTAATAAGAACACAGTAATACAACCCAAGTCTTAATACTTACCATCATAGTAACTTAAACTGAGCGCTCACTGTTGGGTATCTTTTTGAATTCTTACAGCAACATGGTGATTTTCCTTATATCCCATTTGTATGTGGCTAACAGAGTCAGACGCTAATGAAACATGCTCCTCTGATAAGGGTGGAGCTGAGATTTGAGCCTACAACTTTTGTAACACAAGAAGACACTGAAGTTAAACGGTTGTGCTCCAGGGAAACAGAGTGACTTACTGTTTGACTTAGGGGTAGAGCCCGTGTCCACTGTGTTCAGATGCATCTTACTGCTGCCACAAGTTTACCAGCACCCACCAGTCTTACTAAGTCCATGGCACTGGAGACATTGCTCAACGGTAAAGCACTTGCCTAGTATGTGAGCGGCCCTGGGATCAACTCCCATCACTAAAGAAAATAGATGAATGAATGAACAATGAATTCATGCCTATTTTCCACTGAAAATTTATACTTATATCTACATTTTCATATGTTTATTTCTGATGCATGAGTAAATGTTTATGTTCCTCTGCCATTATAGAATTGTGAATAATATTCAAAGTACCAATAAATAAGATAGTATATGAATATTATTATTATTATTATTATTATTATTACTATTGATTCCACAAATGATCTCTCCCCTCATATGGTTATGTGATATATTCCAGATAATATACCAGTGACAGAGAAGGTGCTTTCTCTCTGAAATATGGTACTAGAGTCATATAATACTTTATTTGTATGTCACTGGCTGTGTTCCCCAATGTGTCATAGAGTTGTGAAAGACATGGGCCTTTACCTCAAGGTCTTTTAGAATTAATTTTCTCATTGGTCCCCAGATTTAAATACACTTCGTGTACCTTGTTTGCTATTAGGTATTTCTTTGCTATCATAATGCAATAGCTGAAATTGGGTTAAGCTTTTCCAGTGTAGAAACTAAATGTGCTCGGATTTGATGCAGGGGAGAAGGAACATTCAAATTACACGTTTCTGTCAAAATATTTCCATTTTAGAACTTTAAACAAAATTAATCTTGATTTATATAAAAATGCCAGGAGATGAAAAGAAAAAAAACCCCAAAAACCTAAGAAATTTGAATCCTGGTTTTTATTATAAGCTTTTTGGCTGAAAACTGATATTTTCTTTTCTAATTTCTTTTGGCTAAATAGAGGCAAAACCAAGTCTTGGTACAAATGGCCCAAGAGCTCATACTGAACATTTTATCATTTAACGTCGCTCAGTCATCTGACTCATTAACTGCCCATGTTCTCTCAGTCCATAAAATTCCGGTCTGTGGTTTGAGGTCAACTTTCAAAGATGTGACTACTCCAAAAGTATAGTGGTTAATGACCATCAATCATTAATAAATTGACTCGGCTCTCTGTCACGGTCCCTTTTCCAGAATAAGTGAATGGGTCAGCTTGAAAAACTTTGAGTCCAAATATGTGACAGGCATTTATTTCTCTTTTATCATAACATTTGAATCCGTTTTGTGTGTGTGTGTGTGTGTGTGTGTGTGTGTGTGTGTGTGTTTGCACATGCTTACGCATGTCCACATGAGGAGGTCTCACAGGACAAGAGATCATCAGTTCTCTTCTTCCACCATATAAGTCCCGGGATCTAACTCAGGTCATCGGGTTAGGTGGCAAGGGCCTTCTCACTGATATTTCTGAAGCAGTGTGCTGTGTAAGGGATGTGTAAGAACCAGTTCCATTGCTCATTTCCTATTAGGCTCACCTCCCCTTGAGAGGTCCCTTTCACTCTGTCACTGGAGGCAGCTCTGTGTTCTTTCTACTTTGCCCCCATAATCTCATGATTACGTCAGTGCTCTGTTGAGAGACTCGGGGTTTCAGAGCTCATTTTAATGCTGAAAATATAATGGATGGCAAAGTCACTACCCAGGGGCCGTTGTTGAGTAACCGTGTGATAGGCGTAAACGCTGGCAGACCGGCCTAGTGTTCTGAAGTCAAGATTTTTTTTCAGTCAGGAGTGTGCTTATGATTTTTCTTTGTCCCACGAAACTAATGGTGATGTGCAGGCAATATGGAGATTCCATGTTAATAGTCTCTTCAGGAATGTGGCAGGGTACGCAAGAGATTCAGAACACACTTCACTTTCACGTTTTGACTTGCACATGCCAAACTGTGAATTTCTATGGCATTCTGGACCCATGAAAGAAATCCAACTTAAATATAGTCTGGCTTTCAGCTCAGAGTTACTAGCAGCATAGCTCAGAAATGAATGCTTCAAGAAGTACAGTCCAAATTGAACGCATATGTTTCTCTAACTCCAGATATTCGTGTTGTTCCTTTTTAGCAGTTTCCTGGAAAAAAGTCTGGGAATTCGCCTTCAGTTCCTGTCGTCAAACTTTTTAGACAGTTCCTTGTTAATCAATGACTTCTTTGAAAACAAAATATTTGTGTACAGTGTTTACCACACAGAGCTGCAAAGTGTTGGTAGCTTTTAAAGGGTTTCATCAAGCCATAGAGTAAAGGCAAAAAGGAAGCCTTAGGGAGCCTTTAGGGCTTGGCAGATGCGTATGTGTATGGTATTAACACTCAGGCCACCTTTTGGAGGTGATACTAGGTTCTGGGTTGGAGGGAGAGGAACAGAAGTCCAAACAAAGGTTAGGATTCAGATTGTCAGTGTAATGGATTATCAGTGGGTGGGAAAGAACAAGAAGAATCAGAGTTCTTCTAGAAAAGGAAGAACCTGAGATCATACTAAGAAATAGGCAAGAACCAAATGGGCTGCATTTCCTTGTCCTCTATACGAAAATGATAAGAGAAAAAGAACCTTAAAGAAAATAGGACTGAGTTTTGCTAATTATTCTTTTATTTTATGTTGACTTTTGAAGTGTGCATACAAAGTAATGGGTTTCCTCACGGAGGTTCCATACATACTGTGTGCTTCATGGTCCCCATGTTCCTCCCTGGCCTTCTTGTCCCCCCACCCCCCATGTTTGCCCCGCCCCCATGTTTGCCCCGCCCCCATGTTTGCCCTGCCCCCCATGTTTGCCCCGCCCCCGGCCACGTCTCTTCTGCTTTCACGTCATATGCCTCCAATTATGCTTGTTTTTCTGCTCCCCTTCCTTTAAGATTTTTTTCCCCTCCTGTGGCCATGACTTACGCTGCCACATGTACATGTGTATACATATACACAAATGAAGGTCTAGAGTCCCCATATGAGAACGAGCATGCTGTATTTGTCATTCTGAGTCTGGCTTATTTTTCTGAGCATAATGATTTCCAGTTCTGTCCATTTTCCTGCAAATGCCATGATTTCATTTTTCTTTATGGCTGAATAAATTTCCATTGTATTTATATAGACCATATTTTTTTTCACCCATTCATCTATTGATGGATGTCTCGGCCGGTCCCATTTTCTAGCTGCTGTGAACAATGTGGCAGTAAATATGAAGGTATAAGTATTTCTGTGGTATATTGATGTAAGAGTCCTTTGGGTAGATACCCAGTAGTGGTATAGCTGAATCATTTAATATTTCTATCAACCCCCAGGTTGATGTCCATGGTGACTGCACCATTTTATCCTTCCACTAGCAATGTATAAAGGTTCCTCTTTCTCCTCATCCTCAGAAGCCTTTGTTGTCCTTTGTTTCCTTGGTGACAGCATGTCTGATACACATGAGATGGAACCCTCGAAGCAATTTTAATTTGTACTCCCCTTTCCCCATGAACAAAAGCTTTGAATGCTTTTCCAAATATTTGTTTCCATATCATATTGTTGCATATTCAGGTTATTATCCCATTTTTTTTTTGCTGGAAAAATTTTTGTTGGTTTCTGGTTTGATTTTTGTAACTCTTTATATGGTCTAGGTATTAAGTCCCTCTGTGGAATATAATTGAAAAGACCTTCTCCTGTTCTGTATGTGTCTCTATGCTGCTGATTGTTTCTTTGATGGTCTCTGATTTTCTTTCTTTCCTTCAGCAGTAGGTAAGCCAAGCTATGTAACTTAACGTGGCGATAGAGAGATGTAAAATTCAGAGCTAAGGAAGAAAAGCAATGAATCGGTAGTTTTGAGTTATTCTACACAGAGATTAGCAGGACAAGCAGAGGAGCCTCCAGGAGGCCTGAAAGTGGTGGTGCTTTAAGGAGTAGAGTGAGGTTGTAGCTCAGCAATGCTCTAAAAGCCACTAGCACGAAGCCAGGCCTCTACTGGGTCCTGCTTATTCTGATGTTCATAATTGTCAGGGACCCATCCTCTTCACCCGGCTTATAGAGAGCATTCAGAAAACAGTAGGGTTGAAACAAACATGAACTTCTAAGAAGAAATATTGAGGGCCATTTTAGTAAAAGGAAAAAGAGACCCTAAGAAACTTCAAGAAGATAGAAAGAGACCTGCTTGGATAGTGCTGAGGACACATCACTTTCATATCGTCAGTTCCCTAAAAGAACCCAAGCCAATTACTGTTCCCTCAGTAGAGTAGTAATATTACTTTTGTGGTGGGTAAATACTTAAGACATTATTGATATACAGCATGAAGGGTAAGGAACTCATGGTTTACACAACCTGATCTTCTCAAGGAGCAAACAGTGGTGAGGGACACACGTAAGTGAGCCTGGCAGGAGTACACAGTGCAGGACCCACTGCATGAGCCTGTGCTACTGTGAACAGGTGAGCTGCCTCTGGGTTCCCGTGCTGTCCTCATTGAGGACACACTTGGCTAACATATTTAGGACTGCTTTGAAAGAACATTTTGCTTTCTAACTCCCCATGTTAAGGGTACGTAGAGCACCTCTGTCACTCTGGTCTGTGAAGGACAAATGCCACGCCACCAGCTGTTTATTGCATCTTCATAATAAGGCCACTTCTGGGCCTTTCCGTGTATGCTAAGCATTACAGTAAACACTTCACCCTCACTAATTCCATCACCACAAAGTCTGGCCTTCTTTTCCTTTTATTTCCATTACTCATTTTTCATGAAATATAGATTGAAGTTTATTTCCAATATAACCAGCAGATATTTATGGAGTGGCATTTATGAGCTAAATACTATATACAGGGCATGTCTGGCCTTGCCCTGAGGAACTGTACATCCTGGGGATGGAGAAGCGGGTGTGACAGTCTCCATTAGAGCTGCTCGGGGGTGGTGGGAGAGGACAGAGAAGCAAGTGGTAACTGTTTCTCAGATTATTTATTAATATTACTCAAGGTTATGGCATGTCTAAAGCTGGGGCAACTCTGACTTGAACCTTGGAGAATTGGTATTTTTATAGGTTGACACAGTTGAACGCCCCCTAAGTCCATTGCCCCTTCTGACAGTTCAGCTCATCTTGTGGTCTCTTACGTAGACAAATGCTATAGTTGGGTCACAAAAGAAAAGTCGACTCCTTTCAAAACCAGGTTTTTCCTACTGTATGACTGGTATTAGAAGAAAACAAAACAGATCTCATTTCAAATGTTTGTAACTCTCTTTTCAATTGCAGACATTAATGAATGTGCACAGCCAGGACTCTGTGGACCTCATGGGGAGTGTCTAAACACACAAGGCTCATTCCACTGTGTCTGTGAACAAGGGTTCTCCATCTCTGCAGATGGTCGTACTTGTGAAGGTAAGGAAACCCATAAGAAACCCTGTAACTCTGACATGAAGAAGCTGAGAGGTGGCTTTCTATAGACAGGCAACAAGACCCTAAGACTTAAAAAGATACTTGTAATTCAAGGCCCAAGGTTCTGTGTATCAAGGTGACATGTACTTGAAAGCGTAGCTCAAGCATTTCAGCATTTCCAAATAGAATACCTGAGGTCGTAGGGGTGAAAATACCTACAGGTGGGTCCCATTCTGGGCTACAGTAATGAGTGAAGTCTGATGGAGCTGAGCATTCTGGGTAGACACTGTGATGCATTTCCTGTTTTAGTTATCCTTTGTGTGGGCCATCTTGTTTATTCTGTGTATAAAACATAATTTCCTAGTTGATTTCTCTGTACCATCGGGGACAGAGTATCCAATATTATGCCTCTCTTCTTCCTACCTCTAAGCCAGTAGTTCTCAACCTTCCTAATGCTGCAACCCTTTAATATAATTCCTTGTGTTGTGGTGACCCCAACCACAAAATTATTTCCATTGCTACTTCATAACCTTAATTTTGCTTCTCTTATTAATTGTAATGTAAATATTTTTAGAGATAGGGGTTCGTCAAAGGGATCACAACCCACAGGTTGAGAAGCACTGCTCTAAGCTAATCCATTTCCTTACTTGCCTACATTGTATATGTTCTCCAAATGTTTATTAGACTGTCAGACATTTAGATCGCACCAATTCACGTGGCCTCTGAATGTTTGCAGCTTACCACACTGGTTCTTAGTTTTATGCTCTCCATGACATTATAGCTTGATAAATGGTAGACTAATTCGTCTGAGCCGTTTTAAAAGTAAGCTAAGATTCCCATGATCCTGAGTCCATTGTATCTTTTCTTCTTCCTTTTTTAAGATCTGGGTTATTGACACTCGACTGCATTTTTAAAACGTGCCTTGTAAATATTCTATTCCAGGCCTAAGCAATTCTTTGCTCTGAGAGAATAGTGCAGCAGGAAGTGTCTGCTCTCTTGCTGCTAGTACTACAGTGGAGCCTGGCTGAGGACCAGCGTCCAGGTTCAGCTGAAACCAATTATTATATTGGGAGGAATAAACTGATCTTATAAAACGGAGATTGTTGAAATTGTTCTCCTGCTGAGCAGACAAAACATGGAGGGCAGATTTGGCTATGAGGGGAGAAAGATAGTGTAGGGTGGAGCTGGAGCAAACAGAGTAGAGGGTTTGGAAGGAATCCCAAGTAGGGGAATGGAGGAAGGCAGCATCATGATGTGGGTGATGGGAGATTTACAAGGAACTCAGACTTCTGGGCTTCGTGTTTTATGTTAAGTGTATGTGTGGGGCTCTGAGGCTGTTGTGGGTACACAAGTTCTTCCCTGAGCCCAGAGAGCTACTGTCTCACCACAGTCTATAGGGCAGATTCATAGAACCCCACATATCCAGAAAGATGCAGGCTTACTTATTTTGCTTCACTCATCATAGGCAGTAAAGTCCTCCTTCCCTGAGACATGGTCAGAGTTACTGCCACTGCTGGTTGGGTCACTGTGCTTAAAAAGGGTGGATCACCTCAGATGCTCGTCCATGAAGCTGTTGTTCCAAACAAACAGATCGAGTGTTACCAGTGTGCATTTGCTTTTAGATGTGCTCATTTTTCTCTCATCCTGTACCTTTTAAAACACTGATTTCTACAAATTGGGAGTTATATAATCGCTCTAATTTGGTTGCAGCTCTAATTTGGTTGGTCATTTACTTGGCAAGAGCCTGGCCTTAAAAATGTGGTTTTTAGAAAACATCTAATGCTTTGTAAGTCGCTGGGCTCTCTTGCACTTGCTCCATTCCTCCATATTCCCCAGACTGGACATTTTACAAGTCATAAAAGGTAATTTTAGAATATAGCTCTGATGTACAGCTAATCATTATAACACAGCTAATTATTAAACATGTCAATTTTTTTCTTGAATAAGTTCCTTAAGGATTTTGTTTTTAGGGATTAATCCAATACACTGAATTGGTCCAAGTTTTCTTTTGTTGGATCAAGTCTGAAACTTATGGCAATAGTGCTGTCCTCATATGACCCCTGGCTGTGGCATAGGACAAAGCCAGCTCATGTGATCAGGGTTTGGCAATGCAGCTGGTGTGCATAGTGTTTGAATTAATGCTGAGCAGTGGTTGGCACTCTTGGTCTACGTTATTCACCAGCTTCCTTGTGAGCAGCTGAGGCCATGTCGCTGCTGGAAGTGACACACTTCTTTCAACCAGAGTAAAGCAACTATGGGTAGTACAAAGAAGTTGGCTTAGCATAGCCAAAAATGTGGGGCCCTTGCCTCATCTCCCAGATCTTGGACAGTTGTCAGTGTCTGTCTTAATGACTAACTGACTCTCAAGAGGCAAATATTCAGTCTTAAATGATTGAAACAGCAAGGCCAGGTCTATGTGGATAAGAGGGCAGCTCCAGTCCTTCCCCGTTTATGGTATCTGCAAGCAGGAAGTGGAACGTTATTCAAAGCTCCAGTGGAATAGGGAGCAGGACGAGCTGATGAATTAGTTAATTTTCAGTCATTCATTGAAGTATTACTGGATTCCTGTACAGTAGCTGACATTGCTCAAAAGGCACCGAACAGGCAGTTCTTGTCCATACAGTGCCTGTATGGCAGGATGGGGAAATCAAGGTTAAGTAGGGGTGTCTTCTATAGGATATATTGTTCATTTATGTATAAATCATATGGCATAACCTTACTTTATGGATATATAAGTAACTTCATAACCTCATGTGATGAATACATTATAAATCTCAGAGTCAGACTAGGAAACCCCAAGGGGAACAGGGCCCTTTGTACCCCTGTCCCTCACTGTTGTCTCTCAGTCATGTTCACTATGTAAGCAGAGGTTTTGTGTTGTGTGGAAAATGATAATGAATTTATTTCCTTTACATCACCATTTTATAACCCATTTTACTCTATCCATTCACTTTAAAATTCCTAATTCTTTTGCTCTTTAGATTATTATTATTATTATTATTATTATTATTGTAGAATTATATTTGCACAATCATTATTTTGTCACGGTGTTTACTAGCCAGCTCAGCGAATGGTTCCATCATCAATAGCAGAACATGTGTGCGTAGGAAAGGGGCAGAGACACTGGCCTGGGACCCTGGGGAGAAGCCTCTCCTGCTCCCTGACTTTGCCTCACTCTGCCTCTGGCCACATTCCTACCATGCGTCAAGGCTCACTGAAAATTCGTGTTGTAATGCTTGGGAATGTCACATGTTATTGGAGCTCATGTACCCACCAGCTGACTCACATGATAGAATGGACACACTGGTTCCACCGGGATCGAAAGAAGCCAGCAACCATAGTAAAACACTGGTGAGAATTACAGAATTTAGGGATCTTTTCCTTCATTATTTTGCTCTATTGGTCAGCTCTGTTTATTGGGCCTCTTAGCCATGTTCAGTAAACTCTTCATAAAATCTCATACTTCAGATAACATTTTCATTCATTAATTCATTCAACAAACAATGTGTGTTTGTCTATTTGTTTATTTTATTTGCTGGGGATGAAACTTAGGGCTTTACACATGCTAGGTAAGCACTCTACCACAAACCTATATTTCTATTCCTTTAAAAAACTTTCAGTGAGTGCCTACTATGTGCAAATGACAAGCCAAAGTACCCGAGGAGCTTCCGTGACCACTACCCGAAACAGAGCTCCATTTTCTGAGACAATAAACTAGTAGTCAAGTGTAAACGATACATGACATTGGGAAGTGATAAAGCTGTAAATCAAAGAAGCGGAGTTGAGTTCAGGAACCCATGAGGTCTAGAGCCAGAGGGGAAGCTGGTGAGATGCTAAGGAGGGTGGCAGAACTGGCTGCTCTGCTTCTATAAGTGAACATGAGAAAATGTTATTTTACCTTTGAGTAAAAGATCCATATTCAATGCCCTTAATTTTAAGCTGGTCTTTGCTGTGCGGCAAAGCACCATCCGTAAATAGTCAAAGGTTCAAAGTGACGAGCAGAAGGTCTTTGCCCTATTGCTGGCACGAATTCTGTTCCCCCCCAGAGGGCTTAAAACCAAGGCCACACAACACTGAGTATGAGCCTTTGTGTAAAGTGTGGGCTTTGGCTGAGTGATCCCAGTGCAGGCTCCATGATGCCAGGCAACACACCTCTGTAATGGGAGTAGGAGAGGCTGGGACAGAGAAATTCTATGGAAATAATAAAACCTCACTGGGAATCCACAACTAACTACTCTTGGAAGCAAATCCTGCTTTCAAAACAGATGCTTGTCTCTCTGCCATTGCCTGTTTTTCCCCTGTTGGAAAGAAAAGATCAAAGCCTTTTGTTTTAATCCTTCATTCTACTGCTCTGCTCCCACCCTCACCAATAATGATGCTGCTATTGTTTCTGAATTCTCATAATGATATTCCAGAGTGAGTAAGTGATGGCAAACTCGTCCTAGTCTTCATGACAGTTCTGATCCTGATTGGAAATTTGAGATCCTCAAGACAGAGAGGGGTTTTCTTACAGCATTTAGCTGGAACTCGGAGGTCTAGAGTTTTCTCTTCAGTGCCCACAAAATTAAATCCTACCATTGAAGACCTATAGAGACCCCTGTTGGGTACTAGTAACAAGTCACTCCTGGTTCACATATTCATCCAGAAAAGAGAATATAAACCTTCACAGAATATAAATCTTCCTATCGCAGACGTTTGGCTTCTTGAAGTATATCAATAATGGTGACACAATGTGAATGAAAGGGTGATTTCGGGAAGTGTGGTTAACTTTGTCATCATTGGATAGCTCCACTCCAGAAAATAATGAACCAGAAGTAAATGTGCTGTGGGTTTGACCTTGAGGTACATTTTCTACACACGGTGTAGATCGGAAGTAAACCTATTGAGGACAAGCACAGGATACCCGTAGTTTTGTGGTACAAAGGTAGAACTTCATATCCATCACTAAAGAGCAGCATTTCTGACCCCCAAATATATTACATCTTGCTGCTTGGCCAGAAGGTTTGGCCAAATGGATGATCATCATCATCATCATTATTATTTTAAGATTAGAAACTGAATAAGATCTACTGGGGGAAAACAATTTGAGTGTTTTTACCTTTACTAATGAAAAAAGGAGAGACAATTTAACAAAAGGCTTAGACAATATTCCTGGTAAAAACGTGGGTTTCATCTGTAAGGGCTACTGTCCACATTTCCTCCTGGGAATACACTTCAGCTAGCATGAATGAAAATGGATATGTAAGTCATTAGGGGGAGAGAGGACTGAGGGAATTTTGATGGAATAAGCTAGCTTTAGACCTAGAATCCATTTTCCCCATGTGTCACTTGATTGTGTATTAACAGTCACTAGAGAAACTCATCATAGAAGCAGAAGTTTCAAGAACTTTCGCAACATCTTTAGAATCTATTATTATCCTTTTCCAAGCCCAGATTAGGCAAATCATCTGTTGATAAAGTCCACACTTTCCTTGCAACCAAATAACAGACATGAGATTGTCAAAAAGCAAAGCCAGTGAATGGGGACAACACATACCTGGTATTGATTTCCACACACATGTGCTTGGCACATGACCGGTACCAAATTCTTTTCGTGGTGTCTGCATGGAGAGGTCTTTTTAAGCCAGGGGAGGGTCTCTTATGGTGTTGTCATACTTCAGATCTAAATTGTATTGCCTCGCCTGTCATGTTAGAAGCAGTTACTTCAGTAAATATGTCAAATTCTCCACACAAGTGGACAGGAGTGGTCCCATTCATGGATTCACAGCGGCTAGCGGCCATTCATGGAGTTCTCACTGACTCCGGCACTATGCTAAGTACACCATGCCTTTGCCTCATTTGACCTTCACAATAAACCCCTGGATGGGTTAGGCATTGGTTGGTATTGGTTTGGGCTGCAACTATGAGGTCATTTATTGCACTAATGAGGACTGCAAAGATCCTCACCCTTCCTGGGATCTTTACCTGAGTACCGTATCCTTCCAGAACACTTTTCGAACCACTTTTCCTACACTTCCTTACCCTTAGTGAATGTGAATTCCTGTTTCAGTGTTTTGCTTTTCTTCCCCCATTACCACCCTAGTCTATGTTTGTGTGTTGCTATTATCACCACCCTAGTCTATGTTTGTGTGTTGCTATTATCACCACTATGGACAGACTCTTAGGACAGTTTTCAGTTCGCCCTGTGGCGTGTATGCCACTGGGAATCGTTAGGGGATAGTCGGTATTTGGCGAATGAATGGTGGAAAGAGGGTTGTCTTTAGTTCACGCTGCATTAGGAAACCTTTGCAGTGAGATGGTCGTAAGCCAAGCATGTCATGCACACTTGCAAAGTGTCCCCTTTTCTGTAAAGCCTGTCCTGAGGACCGGTCAGACACAGAAGCGATTGGTCAGTTACGTTGTGGCATCTGAGAGTGTGAAGTGGACCTCCTGCTCCTCCTTAGCTGTGTGGACTGGGTAAGTCATTAAGGCAGTACCACCTCATTTCCCCTGGATAGTGAGGAACGTGCTACCTGTGTGAGCTGGCTCTGTGTTGGTGGCCATCAACCCAGAGTGGAGCCCGGCCCACAGCATGCTCCATGGCTATGTCATTATTACTATATCCGTGCGTCTTGCATGATACTTTAGTCACTGCCATTCGTTTGCTTTGTTATGCAGAAGCAGGACCATTTAAAACATGCTCATTTTATATAACTGGCACTTACAGAATATGGATCACACAGGTTATGTGTTTGTGAGTGAAATTATCAACAAATTCCAGGCCTAGGTCTATGCGTTGATGATTTACTATCTCCAAAGTTAAAGTCATGTATCCTGGAGCACAGTAATTAGTTTCTCTATGACTGGCTTTAATCCTTCACCTTCTACGTTCCCCGAGAATTCCGCATAGCCAACTCAGCTTTCCCGTTCACCCTCTAGATGCTTCACGTTTCAAATTGTTTTGTGTCTCCGTCGCTAGTGAGGTTCCAGCCAGCACTACACTTCCTCGCCCTGAAGCACTGGGGCTATTATTTCTAGAGATGTACTGTCTTATTTTCTGTGGTTTTAAGATCGATCCTTCTTAACTTTCTACCGGGATATAGAAAGAGAAAAACTAGCGTAGCAAAAAAGAAGAAGAAATTTCTTTGGCCAATTTTATGGTGCCTCTGGGGCCTACGTGTCAAAAAGATGAATCTGGGGTTTAATATGCTTGGCCTCTGCCGAGGGCTTTCTTAGTCCACACAGGCTGCTTAGCATAAGCTGTGGTATAGGGAAACAAGTGCACAGTGTGACTCAGAATTTAGAATCCCACCTTTGTGCTCTCATAGCAGGGTAGTATGAAGGTGTAAAGCTATAAAGGAATGCAGGGGTGACGTAAATGTTTGCTAATACGGGAGTTAAGACAAAGTAATACTCCAGCTATAACTTAGGATGACATAAAAATGCACATGCCTATTCCATACCTTCTGTCTCTTGTGGGAGCCGTGAGAGGACATATGAGCCGAGGCGCAGGACGTTTTCTGGTGTTCCGGAGAGAACTTTCTCTAAGCAGCGTGCATATAGTTTGCAGCGGGACCTAAAGTCTCCATTTTCTGTGATTATCCTTTATATGATAATAAATTTATGATTTCTTAACCTGTAATGCACACAGGATAGAAAATGATCTAATATGTACAACTTCTTATGTTATTCTTCTAGATCTTAAGAAATGTTACTTTTATGTAACAAATCTAATTTCTTCTCATGCACTTTCCCCCCACCCCCTTCAATCACTTTTCTAGCTTTTTTATACGATATTATCTTAGACTTGGTGGAAAGAAATAGGAAGAAAATGGGAAACGTGCTTTCACATTCAGAAATATATTGTCTTACTTCTCCTGGAGAAACACAGGCAATGCACTATACGGGTGGTTTTCTCTCTCTCTCTCTCTCTTTCTCTCTCTCTCTCTCTCTCTCTCTCTCTGTGTGTATGTGTGTGTGTAAAAAGAAGTTGGTATGAGAGTTCACACACCTATAATCTTAGTACTCTAGAGGTTGATACAGGATTTCCACAAGTTTTCGGTAAGCCAGAGAGAGATGCTGTCTTACGATAGACAAAACCAAAAGTCTTATGTTATTAAAACATCCTATTTTATAGGTAATTTTTCTTCATTGTCTCTTATACTCAATTTTAATTTTTTTATATGAAATATCTAGGTTTTGTTGGATGCAGACAGACATCTGGCCAACCTGTGCTTCCCCAGGCTGTGCCCCCTAGCTCCACTCTGCAGCTCTGATCTCCAACAGGAAGATCCTTGCCAAGCACAAAGTGTGTGCGTTCCAAGCTATTTAATAACACAAATGACCTTTCCAGATACACAGCTTGAGCTGTGCAAGCTCCCTCCATGAGGAAAACCATTAGGGTCAGACCACTTCCCCTGCTCTCTTGGTCATTCATGGAATGAGCTTGTCACTGTGGTTTGAAATGCAATCTTGACGCGTGCTTTCTGTTTTTTTTTTTTTTTAAAGTGAGCCTTGCAAGACTTCATTCATGAGAATGCTCATTCCTGACCTCCTTTGGTTGAGACAGAAATAAGCTGCTATTTATCCTTCTTCTTCGTTTTTACTGGGGATGAGAATGAGGGATGATTTAAATGCTTAAAATTTAGGACTCTTGGATATTTAAATAAAAACTCACAAGGTTAAAATCCTCATTAATTTTACATTTTACTTTTATGTAAAAGACCATTTCACACCTATGTTTACTTTTATATATCTGAAAGAGTGTGTGGCGTAGGGGAGGGCCTAGGGTTGGAAGCCACTCTCGGGCTGAGCAGGTGACTCTCAGGTGCTGATTCAGCATCTCCAAATGAGTAACCTAGGAAACAGGAGCTACCTTTTGAATGTTTATTGTATCTAACTCCCACATCCTAGAACATTACGGCTTCTGTCTATTCTGAATATATGTCTACAGTCATAATATTATATTCATCAAGACCCTGATAAAATCATTCCATAACATTGCTCCATCATTTTCTATATGAACAACACATAGTTGACTGGGGATGGGAGCAACTCCTGTCACACACTCCCCGTGACATACAGTAGGTCTTACTGAAGTGCAGTTAGAGCCCCAAGACGCAGTGCATTAAATGTGGAGTCTTGTTCTGGATTGTTTTCTTTTAAGCAGACAAAAACAGTTCAACTCTATTTTACGGTTGAAATAAAACAAAACAGGTTTTGGAATGGATTCCAATGAGTAAAGAAGCAATGGTCAAGGTTACTGTGGTAGAGCCCTTTCACGGTCAAATATAAGTTGTGTGCCCCAATACCGTACTCATGGGAAATGGTGAAGTGAAATGAGCTTCTGAAACCCGTTGTCTCTAACTAGGAAATGTACAATATCAAGTAGCTTTTTAAAAGACCTATATTAAAATGCACACTTAAAAGTACAGCATTGGGGCTTGAGAGATGGCTCAGTGGTTAAGAATGCCTGTTACTATGCATTCATAGCACTCATATCAGGCAGTTCACAGATGCTTGTAACTCCAGCTTTAAGAGATCTGATGCTATCTCTGGCCTCTGTAAGTATCCACACACACATGCCATACACTGCCAAGCACACACATATACATGAATAAAATAAAAAATAGTTTTAAAGAGTACATAATTGTAATGATACCCTTTGTCTACTTTATTTTTTATACCTACCACTCTTCTCCACCCCAGTCCCTTCTAACCCCCCAACAAACAGATGTTTATTTTGCCTGGTTTTCAGCAGTCGATCAATGGAATTACATAATATGTACTTATCTTTCTCTTCATGTATTCAACATTGGCATTTGTAAACACATATTCTGTTATAAATATCAGCATATTAATTTTCGTTGCTGTGTATTGTGTGGAGATGCTGTACTTACAATGTTGGCTGTCACATGAGTCATTTCAAGCGTGGTCTCTTGGTTCATCATTTTTCTTGTGGAGGTTACCAAATGCCTGACAAGACACAACTTGAAGAAGGAAGTATTTATTATGGTTTACAGTTCATGGGGTCTTGCCCATCATGGAGGAGAAGTCATGGCATGAACTCGAGGCAGCTGGCCACATTGCATCTCTCTTCAGGAAGTAGAGAACAATGAATGCTAGTGCTCAGCTTACTTTCTCCTTTTTGCTCAGCCTAGAACCTTAGCCCACGAAACATTACCATATCTAGTTAAGTTAGCCCTTCCCATTTTAGTTAACCTAACCTACATAACCCCTCACTGGTATGTCCACAGGCTTGGCTCCTTGGTGATTCTAGAACCTCTCAAGTTGACAACTGGTATAATCACCCAGGTTTAGAGAATACCAGTTTGCACCTGGGCCAGCAAAGTTGCAGATCCACACCTTGTCAGTGATTGGTGTGTGATTTCTTCCAAAGTCTAGTTAGTCCCACTGTTAAACAGATGGCGGAGAATGTCCTTTCCTACTTCCCTGATAAGGACAAATGTTGAACAGCTTGTGAGTCCTTAGAGACAGCAGAATATAGTATAGTGCCTTTAATCCCCACTTCTGGGAGTCAAAGGCAGGGGAATTTGTGAGTTCGAAGCCAGCATGAGCTACTAAACAAGAACTGATTCCCGGTTCTGTGTAGTCAATCTACTGTTCTGCACACATGGTTTCAGTGTAATCCAAGATGGCTCACTGTCACTCACCTGATCATCTTCAGTTTTCTTTAAGGAAAATATGCCATGTTGCAATAATAAACCCAACCATCATCATGGCGAGTCCTTTTCATTTATCACTGTAATCAAATTAGTCATTTTTGTCCAGAATATTGGTATTGGCACCCATTAAAAAAAGAGGGATAACTATTGATTGTCCTTCCTCTTAACATTCTTGTGAATTTGTGGAGTCATGATTATTCTATGCTCAAATAGAGTTTGAGAGTATATCTGTTAAGGTTTGCAGGTGAGGTGTCTGAAAGAGACTCACATTGAAGGTGTGGTCCACAGCTAATGATGATGTTTTGAAAGTTCTTGAAAATGAAGGATGTTGAGTCTACCTGGGAAAAGAGGTCACTGAAGCCATGTCTTTGCTGACTCTGTTTTGTGTTGGCCCCTTTCAGTATTGCCTTTTCGGCTTTCTGACCACCATAAGATGAATAGCCTCCCCCGCACATGCTCCTGCCACTATGTTGCTCTCGCCAAGCTTATGAAGCCAAGCATGAGTGGGCTAGATGAGCTGAAACCTCAACCTTAAAAGAATTTTACTGTCTTCGAGACAGTAATATCAGATATTTTGTTACAACAACAAGAAAGTTAATACAATCGTCTTTTTTGTTGGTTCTGGGAAAGTTAACCGAAAATTAGTCTTAATTCTTAGATGAGTTCATAAGTGAGGTCAAATATAGCTGGGAGTGTGTGTGTGTGTGTGTGTGTGTGTGTGTGTGTGTGGTGTGTGTGTGATCTTTTTAGTTTCACTTGATGGATTTTAATAGCTAAAATTGTATGTATACACTTTCAATGAAAATTTTAGTCAGTTGTTTTTCAAGGGAATCGTTGACTTTAGGTAAACTTTCAAGTTCATTGGAACAAAAATGATCATAGGTGCCTTCTCTATCAGATGTACAGCAATGTGCTTTTCTTTTTGTTTGCATAGTGTAAGTCTGGACAATGACTTTGACCAGTTAGTCTTCCTAACTAGTCTTTGCACCAGTCTTTGCAGGGGAGCAGCTTTTTTTTCTTCATTCTTTGCTTTCTGCTTGTATGTTTCCTGCTACTTCTGTTTACTTCCTGTAGGTGTGTTTGTCTTCATTTTCCAGCTATTAAAATACATCCTTAAACCACTGGCTTCTCAACAGTCTTTTCTATACATGTATTTATACATATATATTTCCTCCTAAGAATGACTTTGAAGTCTTGATAGTTCGTATTTTATTACCCAGAAAATATTCTGAAGACCATTGCCATTGCCCTTCTATTGGTGAACTGTTAGACATAAGTTGCTAAAGACCCAGACTTTTGGGAGTATTCTAATCACTTTTGTTTTCTAGCACCTTAATACACTAGAGAACACACCCTAGTTGACTTTAGTCTTTGAATCTGTTATGGCCTAAGAAATCATTGACTTCAGGAAACTTTCCTTGTATTCAGTACTGGGGAGTTTTTGTCAACTTGACACAGATAGGATTATCTGGGAAGAGGAACCTCAACTAAGAAATGCCTTCGTCATATTGCCTATAGGCATGTTTGTGGGTCATTTTCTTGATTGTTGTAGGATGGCCAAGCCCACTTAGGCAGTGCTACCACTAAGCATGTGGGCCTGAGCTGTATTTTTTTAAATACAGTGAGCTGTGGAGAGCAAACCAGTAAGTAGAATTCCTCCAGGGCTTCTCCTTCTATTCTATCAAGCAAACTGTTGCCTTGAGTTACTGCCCTGACTTCCCTCAGTGATGGACTATAGACTATCTTTAGGACAACTGAATCTTTTCTTACCAAGTTACTTTTGTTTTGAATGTTGTATCAAAGCAATAGGACATAGACCTGGGATCAAATGTGTATTAGGTAGTTGAACATATCTATATCAGTTAGGGCTAGTTTGTAAATTGTGTTGTTCAAATCATCTATACATCTAATATTTTGTTGTCTGCTTATTGTATAAATAGTTGAGGTGAGATATTATGTAGTCCTCTGTTATTATTTTGGGAATTTGTCACCTTCTTACTTTAGTTTGCCAATTTAAAATTTGCATTTCCTCAGACAACAGAATTAAATATAGAACTATCAGATCTTCATAATGGATTGAATTTTGTATCCTTTTGAAGTACTCCCCTTGTCTTTAAATGCACCATGCTTTTGTCTACTTTGTCTCTTCTCAGGGAAGAAGTGTTGCCATTCTGATATATGCTGTCACTATTTGCTGACATGGCAAAAAGATGAAACAAGGCAGATCAAGAGTGATTTAAGTGCATTCTGCTAAACTAGAGTTGTGGATTAAATATCTGAGTGGGCATGTCTGGTATCAGTTGCATCAAAGCAGGCATGGTTTTCCGGAAAGCCTAGGCTGGAGATATAAACTGACAGTCCTCAGATGTGGGTGGCATTTGCAGCTGTTAGAGTGGATGAGGAATGAAGATGTGGCATAGAGTGAGAACAGAACATAAGCTAAGACCGAGCTTGAGAAGTGTTAATGCGTACACATCAAATAATTAGGACTGAGGAGTGACCCACAGATGGAGACAAAGCTTAAAAGATGGAAAATAAAGGAAACCAACAACGGAAAAAAACCTTAAAAAAATCAGATGTTTTTTTTAAGCTGTGCCAGTGTGATGTGAAGATGATGACCAGGAAAGAGTCTTTGTGTTTGAGAAATTGGTGATCTTATCCTGAGTCCCTTCGGTAAAGTCTCAGACATAGGATGCGTCCAAGAGGAAACGAAAATGGAAGGGACAGAAACAGCTTGTGTAAGAACATCAAACGCCATGATTGACTGGTACAGAGGCTGGGAAATGTGGTTCTTTGGGAGGGAATATGGTGAAAAGAGGCTCTTTGTTATTTCATAAAATAATGAATACCTACTGGGAAATGCTGGTTCTTCAGCATCGAGTGGTGGGAGAGGAGGGAGGGGAAGGAGAGCCAGCTGGAAAAACAAGTACTTTAGAACCCAAGTATGGATGAGTTCAGAGGCCATACTGTAAAACCCCTTTTACCGTTATCTGTGGAGAAGCACTGAAGAGGTGTGTGTTGTACCAATGGAATGCTGGACAGAACCAACTTGAAGAAGTAAAGATTAATTTTAGCTCATGGTGTCTGAGTTGCATGGCCACTTGGCTCCAGGCATCAGAGCTTCTGAACATCACCGGGTCAGGAACATGCAGTGGAAGAGATTTTTACCTTGTGGTAGACAGGAAGCAGAGAAACAAAACCGGAAGTAGACATGGCAAAGTACTTTCAAAAGGACCTTTCCTTGCTTGTGACTCATTTTCTCCAACTAGGCCCATCCCCTCAAGTTACTAGAACCTACTAAGTAGCACCATGGGCTGGGGTGTAGAGTTTAGTACGTGAGTCTTAAGAGAAGGAGACACATCCTATTCGAATCACAACATTTAAGTGAAAAGTTACTTGACTGAATATTTCGAGAAGTTAAGATATTTTGTTGTCATGGGTAATAAATCTGTTTTCCTATTGAGTGGATGACAGACCTTCAAGTTAGGAGGCCATTGCAGTAAGCTAGGTATGAGATGGTGAAACCCCAGACAAGGCTGGAGCACAGAGAAGAGAATGGAGATATAAACAAGAAATAAAACCAAGAGGACATGGGCATTAGATATAGAGTCAAGGAAACCTTCCACCTTTTTGGGTTAGATCAGATGTTCTCAGTCTGTCGGTCATGACCCCTTTGAGGGTCAAATGACCCTTTCATAGGGTTGCCTAAGACCATGTGCATATCAGATATTTACATTATGATTCTTTAGTAGCAAAACTATAGTTATAAAGTAGCAATGAAGTAATTTTATGGTTGGGGGGTTACTACATGAGGAACTATATTAAAGAGGCAGAATATTAGGAAGGTTGAGAACCACTGGGCTGAATTATCAGGATTACATTTGTGATTTTAAGATTGGTTTTTGATGTCTGTCACTATAACTGAGGGATCAGTGTAGTCTGTCATGACTGACCAATATTAGAAGCTTCTCTGGATCTGAAAACTGCTTGGAGAAATCAAGTAGGAGTCTAGCCTTGACAGTTTTTAAAGAATTACTTAAGTAAGCTCCAAGAACAGCATATCCTAAGGTGGGGAAGGGTACAGGAAGGACTCTCATTGATCAGCACTGTTTTCTAAAATTTCTGGCCCCTGTCATTTCTTATTACTTATCTTAGGTTACTTCAAATAGATTTTGCCATCATAATCCCCCACATTTTTCTCTTTCCCTTCACTCTGGTTCTTCTATTGGCATGGAAGTCAGACTACACAAAGACGTTGGTTTTTGCTACCTCTCTGGCTCTCCCATTTCCCAGAACTAAATTATTATCCATAACACATAAGGACCATATTCTCCAGCCCTGTGGATATTGCCAGACCTCAGTAGACCTTTTTAGAAAGGTTCTACAATATCCTATTGTATTGTCTGGATACTCTCCAAATTCAGTTTTTAATTTCCTATTGGCTAAATTTTATTTCATTTTTCAGGCCTTGTGCTCATCTCCTGCTCGCTGCTGGCTTTCCTCTATGCTGTGAGAAAGACCTTAATCTTTTTTGGGCCAGCAGCCATGCCATTTTCAAATTCCTTTGGGCAGACATTATGCTAACATCTTTCAGTTCCACTTCTTGGCTGGGGCTTACTGTCTTCTGGTCGACCTCCACTCCTTTCAAGAAAGAGTGTGAGGTCTGCGGTTCTCCTCAGCAGAAGCTCTGTGTCTCTTTAATACAAAGCTCCTTTATATGACTGTTTCCTAAAATCCTAGGACCAAATATTAAAGCAATTGCAAGTGATCAGGAAGACCTCAGCTGAAAGAGTGGGACATTTCCTTCTGATGAAAAGATAGAAGAACGTTCATGCTAGATAGCAGCCTGTGTCTTCCTGAGGCTAGCACATACTAGAGCCTGGTATGTGTTTTTCCAGAAGTCTCTTTGATAAACATCTTTGGAATCTACAGTTCTCTGGTTTCTGGGTTTCAGTATGATGGTGCCTTTTATGTTTGAGTCTGTTTAAGGACAAGAGATCCTTCTAAAACTGCAAGTCAGCAAGGAATGCCAGTGGGTGGCAGGCACCATGGTTTGATTTTGGTCTTTGCAATGAACATACTCCATGCTTGTTGGCTTATAGTGTAGTTCTATCCATTACATAGGAGCAACATTTTATAAGCATCCTTATACGAAGCAAGCCCAGATGTTGAACAGAGCCTTCAGTATGGATTTAGGTGATCCTCAACTAGGACCAGCCATTCACTATCTCTCTCACTTACTGTCTTTGTCACTTGACAAAAGTCACTTTCCTCTCCAGGCCTCAGTTTTCTGGTTCTTAGGATGAGGACAATCTAGATAAAACTGAAATCGCCTTTAAGTCAATATAACTTAAACTTATTGATTATAACGTGAACAATATAATTCACGTTAAAATGTCCTGCTGGCAAATAGGCTTCTCCTTTCCAATGTTGCTGTCCCTGTGGAGATTTTGTAAACAGCTGAGTACCACAAATGGCACTCCTGTTACTATCGCTGTCCTTGCTAGAATCACACCCTTGTCATCTGCCTTGATAGAGCATCCAGACACAGGAGAGTGGCTCATCTGTGAGACTTTTCTCCTAGTAGGTAGATAAGTCTCACTTAGAAGTAGGGAGGAAAAAAAACTACAAAAC